>NC_138372.1:5861881-5887623 GCF_054177405.1 Leptonychotes weddellii
CAGGAAACAAACTGAGGGTTGCTGGAGTGGTGGGGGGTGGGAGGGATGGGGTGGCTGGGTGATGGACACTGGGGAGGATATGTACTATGGTGAGCACTGTGAATTGTGTAAGACTGATGAATCACAGACCTGTACCTCTGAAACAAATAATACATTATATGTTAAAAAAAAAAAAGAAGAAGAAGAAGATAGTAGGTAGGGAAAAATGAAGGGGGGGAAATTGGAGGGGGAGACGTACCATGAGAGACTATGGACTCTGAGAAACAAACTGAGGGTTCTAGAGGGGATGGGTTAGCCTGGTGATGGGTAATAAAAAGGGCACTTACTGAATGGAGTACTGGGTGTTATATGCAAACAATGAATCATGGAACACTACATCAAAAACTAATGATGTAATGTATGGTGATTAACATAACATAATAAAATAAAATTTAAAAAAATATAAAACCTTTCAGTCTCTCATATCCACATTCAGTCCATCAGAAAAATCCTGTTGGCCCTGCCTTCAAACAATGCCCTAGGGCAGACTGCTTCTCACCACCTCCACCACTACCGTCCTAGTCCAAGTCACTGTCATCCCTTGCCTGGATTATAGTAATAGCCTCTTAATTGCCTGACTCTCTACATAGTCTCTTCCCAATATGATAGCAGTGATTCTTTTAAAATGTAGTTTAGATTATGCTGCTGTACAGCTCATAATATGACAATGACTCTGTATCAGTCAAGATGACCTAGGTTATGATGTGATGGTGAATAACCCCAACATTTCAGTGATTTAAAATTGTGATAATTTCTTTCTCATGTGCCACGTCCACCTCAGGCAACAGCAGGGAGCTGCTCATCACCATCACTGATCAGAGATTTGGGCTTATACCTCAGAACACTCTCTTGAATATTTCTGGTCACCTTGACAGAGGAGCAAAAGCTCTAGAAGATTATCACTGGTAATTTAATGCTCCCAAAGTGAATTTTCCAGACTCAGTGGCCAGAACTGGTCACATGGACTGATACATACTTAAGACAGCCAAAGAGTGTCATCCTGCTCCATTCTGAGGGCCAGGAGCTGGACATATTCAGTGAGCTCCTGAACATCATAGGCTCCCAGCAGGGCTCAAAATAAAAGCAAAGTCCTAGGGGTGCCTGGGTGGCTCAGTGGGTTAGGCGTCCAATTCTTGGTTTCAGCTCGGGTCATGATCTCGGGATCCTGGTATCCAGCCCCACATCAGGCTTCACGCTCAGTGGGGAGTCTGCTTGTCTCCCTCTCTATCTGCCCCTCCCCCACTTGTGCTCTTTCTCTCTCTCTCTCAAATAAATAAATAAATAAATTTTTTAAAAAATAAAAAATGAAAGCAAAGTCCTTACAATGGCCTATGAAGCTTGGCATTAGCAGCCCCTGCCCTCACTTCTCTGACCTCACCTCCTCCTGTTCTCTCCCAGGTACCATTGCATCTGAGAGCCTATTCCTCTGCCTGCATGGCTCTGCCTTCAGTTATCTGCATGATAATCCCCTTACCTCCTACCCTGACCTGTTTATTTAAAATCATAATCCACCCCTTCTCCATTCCTAATCCTCACCCCACTCTACATACACACCTGAACAAAAACTTCCATGAGGGCAGCGAACGCAGATGCTTTGTCTGTTTTTGTTCACGGATGTACCCGCACAAGCCAAGCCCAGATTGGGATCTGCATAAGATAGGGGCTCAGGAATATTTTCTTCAATGAGTGAACCTCCCTAGTGGTCAGAAAAATACCCAAAAAAACCCTACAAAATATTGTTTCATGCCTGTCAGATGATAAAATGTTCACGTCTGACAATGGTAAGCCCTGACGAGGATTTAGTGAGGGGAAATCTCCTGCCCTGCCCCAGAGTCCACGTTGGTACAACCACTTCGGAGAGCAGTTTGGCATTCTGTAGTCAAGCCCAAGATAAGCGTGAATTATTACAATTCGACCATTTCACTTCCCAGTATTTGTCTTGGAGAAACTCATCCACGTGTGTCCAAAGAGACATGCAAAAAGATGCTCATAACAGCATTATTTATAATAGAAAAAGAGTTGGAAACAATTGAAATTTCCATCAGCAAGATACTTGATACATAATTGTCACATACAAGGGAACATCATGAAGCGGTTAAAATGAATTTATTTGGTATGTTTTGACTTCCCATCTCCAGTCCAGCATGCAAGGAGATTGGAAGTCGCTTTCATTCACAAAACAAGAAAAAAGCTGAACAAACTGAAAATGAACAATTATTCTTAGATCCATCAGAGAACTGAGGTCACAGGGCAAACTGGCTCCAAAATTAGGAGCAATAGACAGGTAGGTACAGAGAATCACAACTTACCTGAGCAGAAACCTCCACAGGAACCAGTACCTGGGAAGGTACTGTGGTCTACACATTGCTGGAGGCTCAGTGTGGACAAGTTTGAAAGTTAAAAACTCCAGGGGGCCTCTCACACGTCTGAGTTCTCCCTCTAGGAGCCCTTCCAGACTCTACAGTAAGGATCCAGAGAAAAACCCCTTCATGTTTCCAGCAGCAGAAGGGGAAAAGGGGTCATTTTGGAACACAACCCGAGTCCTCTGTTGCTTTTAACAAACCCTGCCCTCAAAAGAAGCTATTTCACCAGAGCCTAATGGACCCAGGGGAAGGGAACTATGCAACCGCAGCCCCCTGGAGCCTTCCTGCCTCGCCTACGGGGTTAAGGGAGCTGAGAAGCCCTGGTCAGTCATGGCCCACAGGCAGAGACTAAAGGACCAAGACCTCATAATCTACACCTATGCATATCATATTCCAACTGCAGAAAATCATAGACCCAAAAAAATTTTTTTGAAAGAAGCCAGAGAAAAAGACCTTACCGGGTGCCTGGGTGGCTCAGTTGGTTAAGCAACTGCCTTCAGCTCAGGTCATGATCCTGGAGTCCCTGGATCAAGTCCCGCATCGGGCTCCCTGCTCGGCAGGGAGTCTGCTTCTCCCTCTGACCCTCCCAACCCTCCCCCCTCTCATGTGCTCTCTCTCTCAGTCTCGCTCTCTCAAATAAATAAATAAAATCTTAAAAAAAAAAAAATACCTTACCTGTGGAGGAGCAAGGAAAGAATTACATAGTTTTCCTTTGGGAACCATGCAGGTGAGAAAAGGATGGAGTAAGCTCTTTTCATGCCTAGTGTAGCCATGCTTGTGTTCCCAAGAAGCATCTGAAGCATATAGCAGCTCCCAAGCATTGCATGCTGGATAAACTGACAGGTGTGTTTGCCCCTTATCCATCTACTGGTCCCCGTACACTGAGAGAATGTCTCCCTCTCATCATTTTCCTAAGGAACAGACTTAAGTAGGCCCTCACAGGAGATGAAGTAAAGAAGATTTGTATCCAACATTTTATTGAGATTGATGGCAAGGTCCCAACTGATATAACCTACCCTGCTGGTTTTATGGATGTCATCAGCATTGACAAGACTGGGGAGGGTTTCTGTCTGATCTATGACACCAAGGGTCGCTTGGCTGCTCATCAGACTACACCTGAGGAGGCCAACTATAAGTTGTGCAAAGTGAGAAAGACCTTTGTGAGAACAAAAGGAATCCCTCACCTGGTGACCCATGATGTTCGTACCATCTGCTATCCTGATCCCCTCATCAAGATGAATGACACCATTCAGATTGATTTGGAGACTAGAAAGATTACTGATTTCATCAAGTTTGACCCTGGTAATCTGTGTATGGTGACCAGAGTTGCTAACCTGGGAAGATTTGGTGTGATCACCAACAGAGAGAGACACCCTGGTTCTTTTGGTGTCATTCACATGGAAGATGCCAATGGCAATAGCCTTGCCACCCGACTCCAACATTTTTGTTATTGGCAAAGCCAACAAACCATGGATTTCTCTTCCCTGTGGAAAGGGTATCCACCTCATCATTGCTAAAGAGAGACAAGAGACTGGCGGCCAAACAGAGCAGTGGGTAAAATGGTCTCTAGGTGATGTGATCGGAAGTCTTTATACTTAATTAAAAATCATATAGCACAGAAAAAAAAAAAGGCATGAAGTGCTATAATGCTGTATTGAAAGTGTTGAAACAAAAAAACCCACTAAGGTAGAACTCTGTACCCAGTGACATTATCCTTCAAAAGTCAAGGAGAGAGAAAGAATTTCTCAAACAAAAATTGAAGGAATTTTTTGCCAGTAGACATTCTTTACAAAAAGCTTTAAAATAAGTTCTTCATAAAGAGAGAAATGACATTGGTCGGAACTCAGATTCACAAAGAAAGGAAGAGCATTCGAGAAGGAATAATGAGTGAATGTAAAATGATTTACAGGTAGTGATACCAAGACAAAACAAAACAAAACTAAGGAGTGTGATGCTGAAGGAAAAAGACAATTTGCAAAAAGACATTTATAGAATGACATCATTTATATGAATTATAAAAACATATTATACAATGCCATATGTATCATATGGATACATGTATAGATAGTACAAATATAAAAAGTCACTGTAAAGAGTCAAACTAGCTTTAAGATGGGTTATGTCTAGGGAAGGGGGCAGGACTGTGGAATGAGAAGCATCTTGGCTGTGTTTGTAATATTTTATTTCCTTAAAAAATATCTAAATCCAATATGAAAAAATAACATTTAAAAACTCTATTTGTCTATTATGTTCTGTACTTAGCTTGTTAAGGAAAAGTTTTTAAAAGTTTTAAGAAAAATAGTAGCCAATGGGGCACCTGGCTGACTCAGTGGAACATGCGACTCTTGATCTCGGGTTTGTGAGTTCAAGCCCCACGTTGGATGTAGAGATTACTTAAAAATAAAATCTTAAATGGGTGCCTGGGTGGCTCAGTTGGTTAAGCGACTGCCTTCGGCTCAGGTCATGATCCTGGAGTCCCGGGATCGAGTCCCGCATCGGGCTCCCTGCTCAGCGGGGGGTCTGCTTCTCCCTCTGCCCTCTTCCCTCTTGTGCTCTCTGTCTCTCATTCTCTCTCTCTCAAATAAATAAATAAAATCTTTAAAAAAAAAAAAAAGAGGCACCTGGGTGGCTCAGTCGGTTAAGTGGCTGCCTTCGGCTCAGGTCATGATCCCGGGGTCCTGGGATCGAGCCCCGCATCGGGCTCCCAGCTCTGCGGGAGGCCTGCTTCTCCCTCTCCCACTCCCCCTGCTTGTGTTCCCTCTCTCGCTGTCTCTCTCTCTGTCAAATAAATAAATAAAATCTTTTAAAAAAATTTAAAAAAATAAAAAAAATAAAAAAAGAAATAGTTTAAAAAAAAATAATAAAATCTTAAAAAAAATAATAGCCAAGTATCCTTATAACATTACAAAAAGCCACTTTCTCTTTCTCTGCCATATTTTTTTCTTTTTAAATAAGCTGTACATCCAATGTGGGGCTTGAACTTATGACCCTGAGATCAAGAGTCACATGCTCTACGGACTGAGCCAACCAGGTGCCCCATCCCTGGCACTCAACTTGAAAGATTTTTTTTTTCCACCAGCAGAGTAAAGCTAGCAACAGTAAAGAAGTGACAAGTGCCCTTTACTTGGTAAACAAAGGTTCCATTTGTTTTCCATAGAATCTCATATTCTCAAAGCTGAACTGAGTGGGGTTTAAGATTTAGGAAAAACTCTTTGAAATGTACACCTGTTCAGTGTGCAGAAAATTTTTTCATCTGCCTTCAAAAGACTCTGGTGTCATTACTTCCTTTTGGGGGGGACGGGGGGCGGGGAGGCTTAAACTCACAACCCTGAGATTAAGACCTGAGCTGAGATCAAGAGTTGGACACTTGGGGCACCTGGGTGGCTCAGTTGGTTGAGCATCCGACTCTTGATTTCGGTTCAGGTCAGGATCTCAGGGTTATGCAATCAAGCCCCACATCGGGCTCGGTGCCAGGCATGGAGCCTGCTTAAGATTCTCTCTTTCTGGGGCGCCTGGGTGGCTCAGTCGGTTAAGCGACTGCCTTCGGCTCGGGTCATGATCCTGGAGTCCCGGGATCGAGTCCCGCATCGGGCTCCCTGTCAGTGTGGAGACTGCTTCTCCCACTCCCTCTGTCTGCTGCTCCGCCTGCTTGTAAATAAAATCTTTAAAAATTTTTTTTTAAAGATTAAAAAAAAAATTTTTTTTTAAAAGGAAGCAACCCTACAAACACTTTGGTTTTGGACTTCTAGCCTCCAGAACTATAAGACAATAAATTTCTATGGTCTTAAGCCACCCAGTTTGTGGTACTTTGTTAGAGCTCAAGAAACTAAGAGAATAAACCAAAGAGCTTTTGTTTAGGTGGGTTTTGCCTTCTGACGTGTATCGCATTGTCTTTGAAACACAAGAACACACAAGCACACACCCACATGCTGTCTGAACAATAGCATCATCATAGATCACACAGCCTCTACCCAACCCACTGCGCACTCGCCACAGGATGGGAGCGATTAAGGCAAATAACAAGGTTTGTTGTGAAATGTTTTTGACTTCGCAGACCCCAAAAAAGGGTCCATTGAGAACTGCTGACTGATCCAAATCCCTTCTTTTTTACAGACGAGGAAACTGCAGCCCAAAGGTGGGAAGGAGCCTCCCCTTAGTTTTGGGCTAGAGTCCCAGCTTCCTGACTCCCTTGTGGGGGTTCCTAGAACCACAGAGCCACCAAACAAATGTTTAGGGGAGGGGCAAAAGCAAGTAACTAGAGGAAAACCAACTAGTTAGTCTAGACTAGACACTGCTCTAGACTTTGTTACATCATTAAGTACAGGTCCTTTATTCATTTATTTTTTTTTAAGTAAACTCTCTCCCCAAAGTGAGGCTTGAACTCACAACCGTGAGATCAAGAGTCACACGCTCTGACTGAGCGAGCCAGGCGCCCCAAGTACAGTTCCTCTAAATTGGCTTGTGCACAGCACTCACTTATTTTATTTTGTTTTAAGATTGTTTATTTATTCATTTGAAAGAGACAGAGTGAGGGAGAGCATGAGCAGGGGGGAGAGGAAGAGGGAGAGGGAGAAGCAGACTGCCCACTGAGCAGGGAGCCCGACCTGACCAGGACCCTGAGATCATGACCTGAGCCGAAGGCAGACTCTTAATCAACTGAGCCACCCATGTGCCCCAGCACTCATTTATTTTAAAAAGTGATTTAGGGGCGCCCTGCTGGCCCACTCAGTAGAACATACAACTCTTGATCTCAGGGTCATGAGTTCAAGCCCCATATTGGGCATGGAGCCTACTTGAAAAAAAAAAAGTGATATAAAGGGTATGGCCCACATTTTAAGAGACAAGAGTAAGCTCCTTTCCCCAACATCTAAGGCAAGATGTGATTGTGATGCCAAGGATGTCTAGGCTGCCCATGACCTTCTGGGGTTGGTGTGAAGAAAATGTGGGTGTGCGTGTGTGCATGCAGAGGTGTGTGAGCACCTGACACACACACAACTTATTTGGGAGAAGGAGCCATAGTACCCACCGGTTTTCAAAGGGGGATCCATGACTCGAAGATTACAAACCGCTGCAAGAGGGAAAGGTCATCCAGGAATGCTGACTCAGAGGCTTTCTCTCTCGGCTGTGTGTGGACTTTGAAATCAAGCTACTTCTCCCTCTTCTGCCCGCAGGACAAGTCTTTCTGCACGACGCTCCACACGTGTGTGGATGGGACCTCTCTCAGCCCTGAGCCTTTCATGCCAGAGTCTCATGACCTGAAACCAGATGTGCATGAAACAGCGAATTCATTAAAAAAGTCATGTGAAGAATGACCTCTGCCTGCAGTAGTCATCAAATAACAGAATAATTCAGGGCTGTAGGGACAGGGAGGGCGCACCCAGAGGCAGAGACTTCGTGCTTTCACTCCCCGTTTGGCCCAGAACAACCAAGTGTTCATATAAATACAAACCTTGTAACGGTGATATTTAAAATTCTAAATATTTTAATACTTGGACATATATTGGATGGATCTTGATGGACTAAATTCAGCTCTAGGTAACTAAGTAAGATTTTTCTAATTGGAAATAAACAGCAAAAAAAAGTATATATATTTGAGACAAATAAAATCTTATCATTGTTCCTCCAACTATCTAAAGTTCAATTTCATGATAACCAAACACTTCAGTTATTTGTCTTTGCATGGTCATGTTCATTAATCAGCTAGCTCCACTTGCCCAAATCACATTATTTTTGGAGGCTTCTGAGCAGAAGAAATTAGCAGATTGATTCCTCATCTAAACACCAAAATATGCAGCATAAAAACAATTAAAAAAAAAACTTCAGTTGAACAAATGTTGGAAATAACTCATCGTTTATTTTTGTATATTTTGTGGGGCAACAAAAAGATGTCATGGCCATTTCTGGATAAGGAAATTTATCTTCCAAAGATGGTGTCAGTTCACTTTCAAATTCACAGATGCTGCAACTGCTCGTGGCCAAAGGTCTCTCCCCCCTACCCCCTGCCGAGTGGGATTTAATTGCATATCCCCCCAGATCCCTACTTATGTATTCTGTTTATACCTTGCAGCAATAAAAAGTAGTTCACTCTTGGTTTTTATCTGGTAAAATATCACAGTTTAATTAAATTATTTTGGGCTGAGTCCAAAACAGCCTCTTGCGATGTCATAGAAGTTATAGGTTTTCTGATGGATGCCAAGACTATTAAGACGATACGTACATTGTGATCATTATGCATCAATGTATTATGGTCATCTCTATTTTACAGTTCGTTATTTAATAGTGCTTGTCTAAAAGGTCAAAGTCTTTACAGGATCATTTGGCTCCTTGTTAACTTGGCTGATTCACAAATAATTTCACAAATATTTTGCTGTCACCATTATTTGTTGATGAAGATCTGATTCAGGATATGGAATCTTGCAACTATAAATGCCACACGGCCTTAACCAGATACCCTTCAGCATTTCCTTATTCCAAATAATACTAGCTCATCCAATAGATACGACATACATTCCTAATACGGTAAACTGATTTTTAGAAATCCTCTTCCTTTCATTATAAATCTCAGAAATCAGTAATCTAAGTTGTATCTCCTTGTCATTCATGGACACTAAAAAGTGCCTTCATTTCTAAAGTAGAATAACGTAGCATAGGCTATGTTGAAAATCAGTCATCGTCTAGCTAACACATCTCCATTTTTCAGCACAGCATATTCAAATAAAATGTGCTTTAGTTTAATGCTATATTCTAGCACTGAATAAATAAAAATCGAATTGTAAGCCTAATTTTACTATCAAATAAGTTATCTGACAATTTAATATGTAATTTTTAAAAATTTTTATTTATTTATTTATTTGAGAGAGAGAGAGAGAATGAGAGAGAGAGAAAGCATGAGAGGGGGGAGGGTCAGAGGGTGAAACAGACTCCCCATTGAGCAGGGAGCCTGAGGTGGGATTCGATCCCGGGACTCCAGGATCATGACCCGAGCCAAAGGCAGTTGCCCAACCAACTGAACCACCCAGACGCCCCAATATGTAATTCTTAAATTCTCAAACTGAGGGGCTTCTGGATGGCTCAGTCGTTAAGTGTCTGCCTTCGGCTCAGGTCATGATCCCAGGGTCCTGGGATCGAGCCCCACATCGGGGTCCCTGCTCCACTGGAAGCCTGCTTCTCCCTCTCCCACTCCCCCTGCTTGTGTTCCCTCTCTTGCTGTGTATCTCTCTGTCAAATAAATAAATAAAATCTTCAAAAAAAAATTCTCAAACTGAGAATGCAATCTTTCTCAATAAATATAGATACAATTTTTTAAAAAGTGCCTTCATATAAAAAAAAAGGAAGCTGAAGAAATGGGAAAAATATCAAAAGATATTTTTCATAACAAAATATTTTATGTTTCTAATAAACCAATCAAAAGCACAAAAATTCTAAAGGGATCACATAAATGCAATAAATCATTCCAAAGAATAAAATGCATTTAGTGTCTACGGACTGTTCCCTGAACTAAGGAAATGCATTAGAGATACATTAACCACATCACTGCGATTCTGGCCAATAGCCTCTTCGTCAACCTGTCCCTTACGGAGGAACACAAATTGATTTTTTTTCCCACAAATCGATTTTTGACGCTCATTAAAAAGAGCACAGTGATTCCTTCATCCACATCTTGACTCAAAATCTGAACCTTTTTTATTTATTCGCAAAGGATAAGAACGTCAGAGCTATCTATAATAATTGGTCCATCACACAAATACTTGTTCTCTGCCTATGCAAGACTTTTTCCTGGGAGCAGAGCCTCACTTTGGATCTAGCAAATACCTCAGAAGTCCCCTTGATGTTTTGCATTTCACTAATTGCATGGCATTCCTTCGAGGTTGGTAAGTGAGCTATGCTGCTCTTCGGAGAGCAGATTTCAATGGGTCATCTTGAATCACTTTGGTCCAGGACTGCAATGTTGCCAGTGAAGACATGGATGCATGGCAGAATAGTTAATCAATAATTATCAAGTCAGGGATTAGACCAGGAAGGGTCCTTCTAGATAAAATAGTTATCTACTGTGACTATCTGGGGGGAGGGGGAAAGCCAAAATATGAGAATCATATTTCTCATCATAACACAAAATAAAATCTTAATTATTTAAAGAGTTAAATAGAACATGGGTTGGGGCACCTGGCTGGCTCAGTCGGTAGAGCATGCGACTCTTGATCTCGGGGTTGCGAGTTCAAGCCCCACGTTGGGTGTAGAGATGACTTAAATAAGTAGAGTTAAATATAACAAATAAAAATATTTAAACCTGGGGGAAATTTAGGTGACCGTTTCCCCTTTCGGTCTTCCAACCTGCAAACACTGTACTGCCTCGGGGCCCAGACCTTGGGTATTTCTCTTCTCTCTCTACACTCCCAGCCCGGGCGCAGCCCCTGTGCTTACAGCTTGGCACAGAAGCACATGCCGACGACTCCCAGACACACACTCCAGCCCCGACCTCTTCCCAGAGCTCCAGACTCATAGATCGGTGGGCTTCCTGGAATAGTCTCAGCAGCATTTCAAACCAGTCAGGGCCCAAACCAAACTCCCGCTCTCCCTCCCTCAGACATGCTCCTTCCTGGATTTCCTCATCTCAGCTGATGGCAACTCTGTCCTGGCTGTTTGATGCAAAACCTCAGAATTGTCCTCGATCTGCCTCTTTTTCTTTCTTTCTTTTTTTTTTTTTTAAAGATTTTATTTATTTATTTGACAGAGAGAGACACAGCGAGAGAGGGAACACAAGCAGGGGGAGCAGGAGAGGGAGAAGCAGGCTTCCCGCTGAGCAGGGAGCCCGATGCGGGGCTCGATCCCAGGACCCTGGGATCACGACCTGAGCCGAAGGCAGATGCTTAACGACTGAGCCACCCAGGCGCCCCGATCTGCCTCTTTTTCATACCCCACATCCAACCTGTTGACAAATCCTACCTTGAAAATTGATTCAGGCTCTGACCACTTCTAACCCCGTGCAGAGCTTCTGTCCTGGTCCAGAGCGCTGTCCCCAAGCTCCCGGATTATGATAACTGCTTCCTCATCCTCGGTCTAGTCTCATGGAACCACTAGAGCTATTATTTTAAGACTTAAGTCAGATTTTGCCTTTCTCCCCTCAAACGAATCCGCTGGCTTCCAACTCATTCAGAGAGAAGCCAGAGGAATTACCAGGGGCCTACAAAATCTCCCGTGATCTGGCCCTGTGTTTTCTCTATGGCCTCATTCTCTACTGCTCTCCATCTGGCCCATTTTGCTCCAGCCACATGGGCCTCCTTGCTGCTGTGCCCACAGATCATGGGTTTGGCGCCCCGGGGCATCAACGTTTGTCATCTTCTGCCTGAAGGGCCCTGTTGTGAGTTGAACGGTTGCCCCCAAGAAGGTATGTCCAAATCCTAGCCCCCTAGGACCTGTGAAAGGGACCTGATTTGGAAATAGGATCTTCACAGATGTCATCATTGGGTTAGGGTGGGCCCTAAATCCCACGACTGGGGTTCTTACAAGGAGAGAGAAATTCAGAGACGCAGAAGAGACACACAGAGAGGAGAAGGCCTGCTGATACCTTGATCTTGGACTCTGGACCCCAGGACTGTAAGAGAATAAATTTTTGTTGTTTCAAGCCACCTAGTTTGTGGTCATTTTTATGGCAGCCATCGGAAACTAATACATCACCCCCCCACCCCAATATCAGATGCTTCACACCATCCTTTGGGTGGGGCTGCTTGCAGGGAGGGCTCCCGGGGTTGACCCACTTTGTACCCTCTGCTCTACAACCTCTTCTCAGGTCACCCCCAGCCTCATCCTCCCTCCCTGCCCCAGCCCCAGGGACTCTCCCCTCGTCTGGGCAGGGCCCACGGGTGCCTCTTCTCTCCCTATCCTTTCCAGTTTTCTCAGAGTGACGTAAAGCCTGCTGCTTCCTTAGCTTTTCCCTGCTGAGTCCCCAAAAGGGGGATATTGATTGTTCCTTGGCCTTTATATTCTTACCGTACCTGCCATACTCTTGAAACAACGTGGATGCCTCTTCCTTAGGGAGGAGCAAAGGAAGTGGGAGAAAGAGCAGCACAAATATTAATAGTTCAAGATCTTCAAGATATTATCTGGCTTGATTAACTAGTGGACAAGTCGGGTTCACCAGAGGGCAGTACTAGAGAGAACACACGCTTCAACCCATTCATAGCTAAATGCCTCCCCCCTCATTCCTTTCTTCCACATCTGACTCCTTCAGCTAATCCTCCATGGTAAAGAAGCAAAACCGGGGGGCACTCGGCTGGCTTACTCAGTGGAGCGTGCAACTCTTGGTCTCAGAGTCCTGAGTTCGAGCCCCATGATGGATGTAGTTTACTTAAAAAAAAAGAAAAAAAAAAAGACTTGGGTATGCCAATTATATCTCAATAAAACTGAAAAAAATAAAATAAAAAGCAAGAATGGTAGAAACCCGTGATGGCAAATGGGATAAGTAGGAACAGGTCATACAGTGTATGGGCTTTCTGCCCTGCAAAGATCTGAGCAAATGCTAGTCAGGCTTTGCTGCCATAACAGACCCAGAACATCACGATCCCAGCTCTGGTACTCCCACGTTGGCGTTTCAGGGGTGGGGCCGTGACTTGCACCCCACCCCAGTCATGGGCTGATGACTCAGGTGGCAGAGGGTCTGTGGGAGGCAACAGATGGAAAGTGGGAAGACCAACCCTCAGAGGGACAGAGGGTTGAGTCCCCTGCGGGGGAGCATATTCCAGGAGAGATACAGAGAGCTCAGCAGAGCAAGAACCCTTTCCGTGCCTGGAAACAGAAGGGTGGTCGGTGTTTTCCTTATTGAAAAATGGTTCAGATTCCCATGCATTTTCTCTTCCATTTTCACCCCTAGCATGGTGGCTCATGACTTTCCAATAGAGGCGGAAAAGATCACCCTGCGTGCACTTGGCATGTAAAGCTCTGCAGGAAACCGTAATAAGCATAACAGAGAAGAAACCCTCCGGTAAAGCTTGCCAGGAAGGAAACGGAGAGGTTGAGAGGAATAGTTGGAGGACCGGGCAAACCAGGCACCACTCCAGGCAAACCAGCCTTGAGTCACTGAGGACAGAAGGATGGGTCATCCTCCCCCTCCGCTGGACAACGACAAAAATAAAAGTGGGGGCCTGTGCCCCAGGGGTCGGTGGGGGCTGGGGGTGGGGGTGGGGCCCAGCTGGGTGCTTCCTGAAATCAACACGCTGCTTTGCCCAGATCCTGCAAAAACTGGGAAGGACCCTTTTGCTCAGGGCTTCACAGCAAGAACAGAGGGCCAGATGGAGGGGCCAGACTCCCGTCTGCCCAGCCCTGAATGCTCCGAGGCTCCAGAGGGAGAACTTAGGGGCCAAGACTGGACGGGGCTCCCTGTGCCCTTGAACTGGTACTCCTCTAGTGGGAGCCCCACTTCCTTCTTCCCTTTGCTGAAAGCTGTTAGGGAAAGGGGTTTACCTTTGCCAGAGGGGCTGCTTTCCCTTCTTCGTCCTCATCCTTCGCTTATAGGGGCCAAAGGAACTGAATCCTTTGTTTGCTTCTTTGTTTCAAGTTTTTGTTTAAATTCGAGTTAGTTAACATATAGTGTAATACTGCTTTCAGGAGTAGAATTCAGTAGTTCATCACTTTCATATAACACCCAGTGCTCATCCCAACAAGGGCCCTCCTTAATGCCCATCACCCATCTAACCCCCCCACCCACCTCCCCTGTCCCCTCCATCAACGCTTGGTTTGTTCTCTATAGTTAGGAGTCTCTTTTATGGTTTGCCTCTCTCTTTCCCCCCTCCCCACCGTGTTCATCTGTTTTGTTTCTTAAATTCCACATAGGAGTGAGATCATACGGTATCTGGTCTTTCTCTGACTTATTTCACTTAGCATAATACACTCTAGCTCCATCCACGTCATTGCAAATGGCAAGATTTTATTCTTTTTTTTTTTGGCTGAGTAATATTCCATTGTATGTATAGACCACATCTTTTTTTTTTTTTTTTGAAGATTTTATTTATTTATTTGACAGAGAGAGACACAGCGAGAGAGGGAACACGAGCAGGGGGAGTGGGAGAGGGAGAAGCAGGCTTCCCGCCAGGCAGGGAGCCCGATGCAGGGCTCCATCCCAGGACCCTGGGATCATGACCTGAGCCGAAGGCAGACGCTTAACGACTGAGCCACCCAGGTGTCCCTAGACCACATCTTCTTTATCCATTCATCAACTGATGGACGTTTGGGCTCTCTTCGTAGTTTGGCTATTGTTGCTAATGCTGCTGTAAACATCAGGGTGCAGGTGCCCTTTCAAACCAGCATTTTGGTATCCTTTGGGTAAATACCCAGTAGTGCAATTGCTGGGTCATAGGATAGTTCTACTTTTAACTTTTTGAGGAACTTCCACACTGTTCTCCAGAGTGGCTGCACCAGCTTGCATTCCCACCAACAGTGCAAGAGCGTCCCCCTTTCTCCGAATCCTTGACAACACCTGTTTTGTTTCCTGTGTTGTTGATTTTAGCCATTGACAGGTGTGAGGTGATATCCCACTGTAGTTTTGATTTGTATTTCCCTGATGATGAGTGATGTTGAGCATCTTTTCATGTGTCTGTTAGCCATCTGGATGTCTTCTTTGGAAAAATGCCTATTCATGTCTTCTGCCCATTTCTTAATGAATGACCTTGTTATCTATTCTAATGAAAGGTTCAAATAGAGTAGGAACCCCAGGACACCTCTGCCATGTCCCTGTTTTTACAAAGGAAGGGGCCATTAGACTGAAACAAGTTGCATTTCCAGCTGAGGCTCAGAGAAGTTGAGTGACCTGGCCAAAGTCACACAGCCAGAAGATAGCAAGAGTCACAGCACCAACAATGGACCTTTGTCCTGCCTATCATCCATTCCCCCTTTTTCCAGTCGCAAGGACCTGCACTTCCTTTGGGAAATGTCCCTTTCCCAATCTCAGCCCATATTGTTGAGTGAGGCTAACCTGTCCCCACAATCTGGGGGTGAGGATGTGACCCAGGTCTAACCAATCAGTAATTTCGTCCCCCTCGGCCACAATGATTGGGTCAAGAACAGGCATGTGACCCAATTTGAGCCAATAAGAGTCACACTCAGGATTTTGTCTGCACCAGCTAGGAGAAAGAAGCCAGGGCTGCCTAGCTGACCCTAAAGATGTGTTGGGGGTCCCCAAGCCTGGAGACCCTGCCTGGGGGTAAAATGGGCACAGAGGACAACAGAGTGGAGAGTTGGAGAGATACTGAGTCCTGGTGACATTTTTTCAGCCTTTGGATCCAGGCATGTCTGAAGCCACGTGCCAATAAATGTCCTTTTTGGTTTAAGCCCCTCTGAAGTGGTCACTGCCACTAGCAAATGAGAAGTCTGAACTAAGCCGACCCCAAATCCATGCCCTCTGCCGGCACCACGCTGCCATCAGCCAGGTCCATCAAGTCCCCAGATGCCATCCCAGGCCTCCCCGGGGTTTCTACTCCAGCAGCACTGAGCCTCAGCTGGTCTCTGCCCCATAAAGCTGCATTCACCCTCAAATCTGGCTCCTGACAAGGTCCCCGCCCAGGACAGATGCTCAATAACCAAGAAGGAAAGGTGAGCAGGGGACCAAACAGGCGCTGCTTTGCTGTTGTTTTCTCCTTTGGATCAAGTTAGCTCCAGGGAGTGTGGGAACCACAGCATGTCCCAGGACCCTCTGTGCATGTCCTTCTGCCTTCTCTCCAGTCGGCTCTTCATCTTTCCAGGAAGGAGACAGTTAGAGACAAATGAAATGGAAGCTTCCATTTACCATCTATCTCAAAGGAGCCAGGAGCCATGGATAGGGACCTGTGTGTAAGACTTTATAAGCTTTTACCTTGGAGACTTTTGTTGTTTTTGTTGTCACACAGATGTTTCCTTATAATGTCCAGGAGAGGAGGAGGAGGAGGGGAAGGGGCAGGAGATCCCTTACAGAGAAAAGAAAACCAAGGTAGAGAGCTAGTCCGTGCTGATATTTGCATGAATTTCCAGCGTCGCCGTTGGTCTGACATCTGCAGCTGTTCTACCCCGGGCTCATGTGGGACAGACATTGTTTTTGGCAAGAGCTGCATCCTGAGATGCAGGCTGATGGCGTGTCTCCCCGCCTCGGTCATATGCAACTCCGAAGGGATTTTGTTCTCCAAGTCTCATGTGCCAACAACCCCAAGGGCCCCCATCCCCACCCCCGCATGTGAATAAAGAGACTTAGAACATGACAAGACCTCAGACAGAGACTGTCATTGTTATTTTGCGGGTATCAGTTAGGACAAAGGACACCGGGGCAGGCAAGGGCGTACTTTCTTGGGACTCAAACATTTGAGATCAGTGGTTACTTTCGATTCTAGTCTCTATCCTTCCTTTGAATTGGGGTAACCTGAGTATGGACATACTAGTTCTGTGTTGGTTGGTGGGTTAATATGAGCCAGTGGCCTTCTTTCAGGAGGAGGGGCTGCAACCCACACCGAGAGGCCCCCAAATCGGTCAAGCAATTAGTTTGGTTTTTAGCTGGTGTCTCTATTTCTGCTCCGGGATTTAGATTTCTCCACTGCTGATATTTCTAGGGTTTTTGGAGGTGCTGGCCAGATACCTGCAAGCATCTTTGAACACCAAAGGCTCTCTGCCAAATATTTCAGCCCCTTTTCTCTGGAGGCTGCCTACATTTGATGCTGTGGATAAGATGTGGTCCAACATTCCATAAAGGCAAGGGAAAGGCATGAACGTGATGCCCGAGAGACCCCAAGGGTCTGATCACTTTCCCACCCCATCTCAGGCCACTGTTCCCCAGTGGGGTGTCCAAGGGCCCCCGCCTTCTGTGGAGTTGCTGATCCGCCAGGAACAGAGAAGGGCAGAGCCGGACTGCAAGGCCAGAAACGCAACCCCAGAGTCACTCTAAACAGGAGTGTGATGGAGCGCCTGTGGGAAATCCTCAACTCAGGCCATGGTCTGACCTCAGGGGCCCTCTGATGAGCGTGGTCTGACCTCAGGGGCCCGCTGGCTTCCTTCAAAGCGGGTGCATGTGGCTGGTGCACTGTGACATGGCTTCCTGGGCCCTGCTCTCTCCAGGGTGCTCCCCAGGCAGCTCCCAGGAGGTGCCACTCCTTGGCTTGTTTTCCTGGCGATGCCGAACACAGCTGTGCTGGAGGGAGGCCCCCATTCAGGTGCTAGCACAATGCTTTGTGTCCCCGTGAGGCCAGGACACAGACCAAATGAGACCCACTGCTTAGTACCCCGGAGTTCGGTTTTAGGGATAGAACAGCGAGGCGGGGGGGGCACGTCGTTCTGTCTCTCTGCCTCTGTTTCCTTTTTGTTCCCTTCTACCTTGAAAAGACTGAACAAAAGTCCTCAACAGGCACAAAAATGAGGGAGGGAGGTGCTTCCTGAAAGGTTCAGAGATCAAAGCAAGCCAGAGAAAAGGCCACTGTGACCATGTCCCCAGCGGCTCTGCAAGGGGCCAGCTCCTCCGTGCCTCGCCACAGCCTCTGCGGTGACAAGGAAGAGAGTAGGTGTTGACAAGGACATGCTCTCCAGGAATTTTCCTTTATCCAGTGACAGCTCCATTCATCTCGCCGAGCTCTGCCCAGAGCCCTGGGCTGGCTTCGCTCTGGCCCCAAGCCCCTGCGAGCCGCCGGGTACTGTCAGCTCGGAAGCACAACCCGGTGCCAGCCAGCGCCGGGAGGCCAGCCAGCCCTGCAGAGCCAGCCGGGCGCAGCCAGTCCGCGGGGCGAGGCTGGGAGGCCCGGGGGCTCAGGGCAGCTCTCACAGCGCCCCCTGGCGGCCCAGGGACGCCCTAGCCCACCCCAACCCTCCAACCCCCCCACAACCCATGCGCCCAGCGAGCCCCGACCCCCAGACACTAGCTTGCCTACCGCTCAATTAAGGAGTACCAGGAGGAGAGCCTAGAGTGGGGCCGGGGACTAATGGGAGTGAAGCTCCTTGCACTGTGTGCCCCGCACGCCTCCCTCTAGCCCTGGCTCTGACTTCACCCTAGATGGTGGATGGAGGGGCACCTTGCCCTCCTGCCAGGGGCTGCAGAAGCTGCTCCAGCAGAGGGCTGGGGGAGGGTTTGGGGTCCTTCTAGCCCCGCGGCCACAGGCATTACACTGTGAAGCCAGGAGTCCTGGCCCCACATGGGCCAGCAGATCGAAGGTTTCCTGCT
The DNA here is from genome assembly GCF_054177405.1 of Leptonychotes weddellii. Classification (NCBI taxonomy): domain Eukaryota; kingdom Metazoa; phylum Chordata; class Mammalia; order Carnivora; family Phocidae; genus Leptonychotes; species Leptonychotes weddellii. The sequence goes on from NC_138372.1 coordinate 5,880,443, forward strand.
GACTTTCCTGGTCCTGGCCAAGGGCCAGGCTTAAGCTCAGCCTGCCCCTTAAGAGCTCTTTTCATAATGATACTGAGAAGCACGGCCAAGGGTAAGGGAGGGTGTGTGTGGCTGGGTAGTGACCATAAAGTCTGAGCACATTCTCTATAAACACCACGTTTCCAATGGTTCTTAAGGTGATCCGTTGACAGCTGCTACAACTTAGATGAAAATGGCATCTTTTCAACAAATGGTGCAGGGGCGACCAGACATCCACATGCAACAGTTTACATGAAGAAAAATGAGGTCAAATGGACCAAAGAACTAAGTCCAAGAGCCAGAGCTTGACACTCAGAAGGAAACACAGGTATACATCTTCAAGTCCTTGGATTAGACTAGGTTTTCTTAAATATGGCACCAAAATACTTGCAACTCATATAACTGATAGGATCCAGAATATATAGAGTTCTCACAACTCAAGAATAAAAAGACAAAACAACCGAAAAATGGACAAAGGACTGGAATAGGCACATCTTCAAGAAGACATACAAATTGCTAATAAGCACATGCAAAGATGCTCAACACCATTAGTCATTAGGCAAATGCAAACCAAAACCACAATATCACTTCATACCCATTAGTGTGTTATAATAAAAAAAAAAAAACCCCAGAAAATAACACATATTGATGAGAATGTGTAGAATTCCCAGTTTTACATTCCCAGTGTTGGTGGGAAGGTAAAATGGGGCAGCCGCCGTGGAAAATACTTTGGCAGTTCCTCAGAAAAATAAACATAGGGTCACCCTATGACCCAGCAATTCCACTACTAGGAATTTACCCAAGAAAACTGAAAACATGGGTCTGTACAAACACTTACATATGAATGTACATGGCAGAATTATTCAGAATAGCCGAAAAGCACAAATCCAAATGTCCATCCACTGGATTCAATATCCGTATTTAATACCTTACCCCCAAATTAACTCAGATGGATCAAAGACCTAAGTAAATACAGGAAACCTTTGAGGGCACACCTCTGGTTTAGGCGGCGGTGGCTTCTCCATACGAGAAGGGAAGTATGACATACACCACGATGGGGGTGAGCCTTGAACACATTACGGGAGGTGAAAGAAGCCAGACACAAGGGACCGAGGGCTGGCTGTATGATTGCATGTACACGAGTCATCCAGGACAGGTACAGCGCCAGGGACAGGCAGTGGATGAGGGCTTGCCAGGAGCCGCGGGGGACACTGGGGAGGGACAGCTGTGGGCACGAGGTTTCTTTTCTGGGTGATGAGAGTGCCCTGGAATTAAGACAGTGGGGGCGGTTGCAAGACTTTGTGAAAAAACATAACCCGGAATTATACATTTTATTTTTTAATTTTTTATTTTATTTTAAAGATTTTTATTTATTTATTGAGAGAGAGAGAGAGCATGAGAGGGAGGAGGGTCAGAGAGAGAAGCAGACCCCCCTGCTGAGCAGGGAGCCTGATGCAGGACTCGATCCTGGGACTCCAGCATCATGACCTGAGCCGAAGGCAGTTGCTTAACCAACTGAGCCACCCAGGCGCCCGGAGTTGTACATTTTAAACTGGTCAAAATGGGGGCACCTGGGTGGCTCAGTCGGTGAAGCGTCTGCCTTCGGCTCAGGTCATGATCCCGGGGTCCTGGGCAGGTCCCTCGGCAGGGAGCCTGCTTCTCCCTCTCCCTCTGCCTGCCGCCCCCCATGCTTGTGCTCTCTCTCTTTCAAATAAATGAATAAAATCTTAAAAATAAAAAAAGAAATGGCCAAATGACTTGAAAAGACATTTCACCAAAGAAGAGAAACAAATGGCCAATAAGCACATGAGAAGATGCTCGGCATTAGTCATGAAGGAAATGCAAATCGAGGCCACAATGAGATCCCACCTACCAAGATGACCCTAATAAAAAAATGGGAAAGAACAAATGTTGATGAGAACACAGAGGAGGGGGAACCTTGTCCATCACCGCAGGGTGTAAGATGGTGCAGCTCCTGTGGAACATAGTTTGGCAGGTGCCCCAGAAGTTACACAGAGAACTCCCTTATGACCCGGCATCCACTGCTCAGTACGTACCCAAAAGAAGTAAAAGCAGGGACTCAAACAGATATTTGCACACATATGTTCACAGAAGCACTATTCACAACGGTCATAATATAGAAGCACCCTGAGTGTCCTTCAACAGGTGAATAAACAAATGTGGGGGGCGCTTGGGTGGCTCAGTCAGTTGAGCGACTGCCTTCAGCTCAGGTCATGATCCTGGAGTCCCAGGATCGAGTCCCGCATTGGGCTCCCTGCTCAGCGGGGAGTCTGCTTCTCCCTAGGACCCTCCCCCTCTCATGTGCTCTCTCTCTCTCATTAAAAAAAAAAAAATTAAAAAAAACACAACAAATGTGGTATGTCCATAAAATGGAATATTTTTTAATACATAATCATTTTATTTTATTTTTTAAGTTTTTGTTTATTTAAGTAAGATCTACACGCGACATGGGGCTTGAACTTATGATCCCGAGATCAAGAGTTGCGTGCTCCACCAAATGAGCCAGCCGGGTGCCCCCACAAAACGGAATATTATCCGGCTGTAAAAAGGAATAAAATGTTGGCACACGCTATAACGTGTATAAACCTTGAAGACGTTATGCTAAACGAAATAAGCTAGACCAAAAAAGATAAAAATTATACGAGTTCCCTTTGATGAAATATCTAAAATAGGCAACGTCACAGAGACAGGAAGTAGAATAAATGGGGGAAATGGGGAGTCACTGCCTGATTAGTGTAGCATTTCTGTTTGGGACTCTGAAAAAGTTCTGCAAATAGATAATAGTGATATACAGTGTTTTGGCTATACTTTTTTCTTTAAGATTTTATTTATTTAAGAGAGCGAGTGAGCGAGCAAGTGAGCATGAGCAGGGGGAGGGCCAGAGGGAGAGGGAGAAGCAGGCTCCCCGCTGAGCAGGGAGCCCGACTTGAGGCTCGATCCCAGGACCCCGGGATCATGACCTGAGCCGAAGGCAGATGCCTAACGACTGAGCCACCCAGGCGCCCCCGTTTTGGCTGTACTTACCACCACCGAATTGTACACGCACACCCACACACAGATGATAGGGCCTGGTCTTGCACAGCCACTTCTCCGGAATAGCACCGGGGGTCCTAGAGAAGGGCTGAGAGTCTGGGGAATCTGCCCCCGCTAGACCCAAGGATGCCCCCCTCAAAAAGCCGACTGTCATCAGTTAGTCAGTCTCAGCAGCTGGAGGCTTTTAATTGCTCCCGAATTAATGTGCTTATTTCTCACCCCTGGGGCGCCCAGGTTTAATTACTATCTTAGGTCACATATGCAAATGAATCTGCTATCATCCCTGGTCCCAGTGGACAGCAGTCCTCACACTTTGCAGCTCGATCAGCAGGAGGCAGCCGGATGCCCCTGGCCAGGCTGGCCTGCCGCTCGAGCTGACAAGCGGAAGCAGATGAAGGTGGCGCCTGGCCACCCCATTTCTGGGTCTGGATAAGCTGAGGTGTTCAAGGTTGTGTCTGGGGAGTCCTTGCTCCCTCAAGGCACCAGAGATCAGCTGTCAGTGGCAGAGAAGCCTTGGGGGACCTGGACTCACAGAACCCTGGAGGATGGAGGGTTTCCACAGAAAAGGCAGGAATTGGGAAGGTATCAGCCTGCGGAAGGGGCCGTGGACCAGGGGATGCAGACTTTGAAAGCCGAGGTGGGCTGAGCAGGTATGCAGGTAAGGGAAACAGGTAGGTGGGACCCCAGCTGGGGACGCCGAGCACCATTGTTCAGTGTTAGGGCCAGAATCGGAGCCTGTCTAGCTCCATCTGGACTCTGGGCCACAGCACTGCCTGTGTCTTGGCTGCTGCGAGGGGGAGCAGGGCCTGGGGGAGAGCTGACCGGCCACATCTACAGGCCCTGGGCCTGTGGAATTCCATCCAGGAGCAGGCCCGTCTCGGCCCCTCCCAGCAGCACGGCGCTGCTGGGAGCACTCAGCTGCCATCTCCAAGCCCCGGATGCACTCACCCGGGAGAGAATTTCCGGGACTGGGGTTTTCCAGGGGAAGCCCGACATCCGCGCCCTGCCTGGTGGCGCCCCCGACCCTGCCCATCCCCCCACCTCCCGTTACCGCACACCGGTGCTTCCCAAGCTCGGTCAGCCTGCAGGCTCGAACAGATACCGATGCTCTGGGTCCCACCCGGAGCTTCCGACTCAGCTCGTTGGGACAGCGGGAGCTTTCGAGGCTTCCCAGGTGCTTCCACTGGATGGCCCAGTCTGAGAACCCAACTGCTTCAAGTTTTCCCTTGAGTTTTGTTCTAGTGTCAGAGTTGTGGGAAGTTGGAAGACAACCACAGATGAGAAATACATGTTTTGTGGAAAAGCATTTGTAATATGAAGCTAAAAAAAAACCACCAAAAAAACACAAAAAGAGAGGCGCCTGGGTGGCTCAGTCACCTCAGGTGTTGATCTCAGGGGCATGAGTTCAAGCCCTGCGATGGGCTCCATGGCTGGGTGTGGAAGCCTTCCTTTCCCTCCAGAATCAATTTTCAGAGAGAAACAAGTCATGAACACCTGGGAAGAGTGGTTTCGGCTGCAGGAGTCGTACCACATTAGGTGGAAGTAGGACTTTGTTACGGTTATTTGGAGATGAGATATGGTTTAAGCGGGCTGCGTCCGGTTGCGGAGTTGACAACGGGTGGTGGCTTTATGGCCATCAACCTGACGAGACTTCTGTTACTCAATCAAACACTAATCTAGGTATTACTGTGAAGCTATCTGGCAGTAACTGGCTTCTAATTAAAGCCACTAGTCACGTGACTTTAAATTATCCTGGATGATCTGGATATCCAGATACCCAGGATTCCCTGACTGAAGCAGTTGGAAGGTCCTAAAAGCAGGGCCTGAGAGACCCTGCACCTGTGACTCAGCGCTTCACTCGTGCCTGGTCATCCTCCCTTCTGACGGGCTGCTCTGTGGACTTTGGATTTGCCCAGCCAAGCCCCGCAATCTCAGAAGACAGCTCCTTGTGATCAGTCTCTTGATTCGTCTTTTCCAATGGTTTTGCTTCTTGGGTTAGATCCTGATAAGCAATGAACGAGAATGTCCACAAGGGGGCCTCCTAGTCCCCCCCGCTGGGTATGAATACACAATACCAGACTTGATCCAACTACGTGAGGGGAAGAAAAACAACATGCTAACAGCAGACCCCTCCGAGGGACTCCTAAGTAACACACTGCCTCACCCACGGCGCCCAGGGCTCTAACACAGGGCTTTCTGCGAGGCTATTTACATCTGCACCCGCAGCGCAGCGGGCGTCAGTCACGACCTGTAGCTTTTGGACGTTAGTGAGTACGCATGGAATCAAATTGTATGAATCTAGAGAGGGTTCCCAAGACCCTCTAGATGCTCTCCCACCTCCCTACAGGTCCCTTTTAATGATTCTTTTACTTGCTTCCCCCAGGAACTGAGAAACCACAGTCCAGCCTGCCCAGGATGGTTACCTGCACTCTGGCAGACCTTCCAGCTTGGACAGTGACACGGTCCCATGATCTAGAAACCACCACCCCAAGACCATCTGTAATAGCTCTGCATTTGCATTGTCTCCCCAGTAAGATGTCTGAACCTTAAGTCAGGCTCTGCCTCCCAAGATGGACCCCACTTCTGTTGAAGGATCCAACATGCCCCCTTCTCCCCTTTCTCTTCACCTGCTCTGCCCAAGGACTTATGACATGTCCCCAACTACTGGTCCTCCCACACCCCCCTTTTTTAGAAGACTCTATTTTTATAAAGTCATCTCTATACCCAACATGGAGCTTAAACTTACAACCCCAATATCAAGAATTATGTACTCAGGGGCGCCTGGGTGCCTCACTTAAGCATCTGACTCTTGGTCTCAGCTCAGGTCATGATCTCATGGGTTGTGAGATCCAGCCCTGCAGCAGACTCAGGAGTCGGCTAGAGATTCTCTCTCCCCCTCCCCACCCCTCCCTCTCCGCACTAAGAAATCTTAAAAAAAAAAAAAAAAAGTCGTGTGTTCTACCAACTGAGCCAGCCAGGCGCCCTTGTCCCTTTTGGTGATGATGACAAAGCCTCCAATTCTTACAGGCCCATAGCCCAATGCCAACACTCCGTGGACACTCAACGCGAGGACAGACTCACTATTTTATACACACACGCACACAGCATTCCTACAGGTCACTGAGGCCTTTTTATTCTGCACACAAAACCACTGGGGATCTCGCCTGTGGACAACTCAAGATTATAAAGTAGACAGACGTGGCTCCAGACACTGGGTGGGAAGTGAGGTGAGAAAACAATGACTTGGGCCAATCACACGATTAGAGTTAGGGTTTCCAGCAGGGTCCCAGATGGTCAAGTTTGGCTTCTACAGCAGTTCTAAGTTCTAAGGAAGCAGTGAGAACATCACGGGGACGGGAGAGGGTAGTTAACCAGCAGGGGCCCCGGCCAGTTTCAGCTGGGGGCCTTGAGCTGCCCGGGGGGGAGCAGAGGTCTAATGGGCCGACTCAGGACCGCAGGACTCGGGGTGCGCCGCCTGGAGCTTACTTGGCCAGGGGGTTTCTGAAGTTTCTGCCAGCGAACTTAGCCTTGCTACCCAGTTCCTCTTCAATTCTTGGGAAGCAGAGGAGAGAGAGAGGGGAGGGGGAAAGAGAAGTCAAATGTCCATTCCCAAGGCCCACATCTCCCCACCCAAAGAGAGAGAGGAGCATCCGGCTCTCCCGTCCACCCAGCTCCCCCAGCAAGTGGGCCATCTGCTGCCCCGTCTCCTCCCGCCTTCCCCCATCCCCAGACAAACTAGAAGAAAGGTCAGGACTGCTCTTTCTTGGAATATAAGAAAAAATGTTTTTTAACACAAGGACAACCCAGTTTCTTCAGAGAAGTGGCATGGGGACAAAAGGAGGGGGAGCTCGGACACACGAGCACTCGGCGTGCGTGTCACGGAATGACCGTGAATCCCGGACGCTCTCGTGGCACCGTGGTGGTGCTAACAAGTAAATGTAAGTGCTTCTGAGATGTAGACTAAGGTATTTATAGGTGAAATCCTAAGAATGTGCTTAAAATTCTCCAGTAAAGAAGGAAGAAGCGTAGGTGTTAGAAAACAAGCCCTGTGGGAGTGCCAATGGCTGCCAACGTGGGGGGGGGGACATCCCAGTTTAAGGAAGAGTCAC
>NC_138372.1:5888123-5976583 GCF_054177405.1 Leptonychotes weddellii
GTCCCAGGGACCCATCATGATAAAAAGGGACCAGAACGGGACGACTGGGTGGCTCAGCTGGTTAAGTGTCTGCCTTTGGCTCAGGTCATGAATCCAGGATCCTGAGATCGAGTCCCCCATCAGGCGGGCAGCCTGCTTCTCCCTCTGCCTGCCACCACTCCCCCTCTTTCTCTGACGAATAAATCAAATCTTTAAAAAAAAAGGCGGGGGGGGGGGGGGACAGAACATCCAGAAGCACTGGGTTCTAGTGGGACCCCTCCTGTTGCCCTTTTTCTGAGCCCCCGTTTCCTTCGCCACAAAACATGGGTGCTAAATTAGGTAATCACTCAGGCTCTCTCGTAGCTCTAAAAATTCTAGGATTAAATTATCTGAAAGGGGACCTGTTCCCTCTTCCCCCAGGAGATGGCAGCCCAGCCCGGCTCAGGCTCCAGCTTCCCGGCCATGCCACAAGGTGCCTTAGGTTCTACGCCCAGCTCACCCCAACCCCACACTGCTCAGGCCAGGACCCCGGCCGGCATCTGCACACACCCCACAGAGCCAGGAGCTCCCAGTGGAAGGCGGGGCCCACACACCGGTGCGGGGAGGCTTCCTCTTTACCTGAGGATCTGGTTGTACTTGGCCAAGCGCTCAGATCGGCAAGGTGCCCCTGTCTTGATCTGGAAGGGGAAAAGAAAGGTCACTATGCTTGTCATGGACATTCAATCTTCGTGAGCATTTCGGGCAGGAAAGAGGGGATAAAGGGGCCCCTAGGACCCCATCTGCCCCCCTCCTTCCTGGTACCGTGGTTTGGGAAGCTGAGGTCAGAGAAGAGTCAAGTAGCTCTTTACCTGCCCGGTGCAAAGTCCCACCACCAGGTCAGCGATGAAGGTATCTTCGGTCTCCCCAGAGCGATGCGACACCATGACGCCCCAGCCATTGGACTGGGCCAGCTTGCACCTAGAAGTCAGGAAACCACCCAGATGGTTGTTGACGGTGGGACTTCATTTCCCGGGCACATCGGCCCCTTCGGGCCCTCCTGATGCCAGGCTTCCTCAGCCCCGGTGGGAGCCCAGAGGATGGGTCGAGCCAGGAGCTGCCACCAAGCTCTCACCACCGGGGGACAATAATCCTCACCTTCCTCTCTCTACTCACAGAGCCCTGAGGACCTTCTCAGCCTCTAGGTCCCATTTAAAAATCAGAGTTCAGCCCCCTGGAAGGGAGAGACTTGTCTCCCGACAGTGCCTATGACTGACGTTCTCCACGAAAAACCAGGTCACGAGTCTAGAACACGAAGTGGTCAGGATCGGGCCACAGTTGCCCAATACCCCAGGCCCCTCGGTGCCACAGCTTACTTTGAAGCCAGCCAGGGTTCAAGCTGGAAGCTGTGTTCCAGCCCCAGGCGGGAGGCCCCGCCCCCCCGCAGCGGACAGGAGGCCTGGCTGAAGCCCCGCCCCCCGCAGCAGACGAGCCCTGGCTGAGGCCCCGCCCCCGCGCTGCCCACGCCGACGCCGAGGGCACTTACGCCTGCAGCGACTCGGTCACGGAGCCGATCTGGTTCACTTTCAGCAGGAGGCAGTTGCACGATTTCTCGCCCACGGCCTTGGAGATCCGTTTCGGGTTAGTCACGGTGAGATCATCCCCCACCACCTGGATACCGGCGGTGGCAGTGAACTTCTGCCACGCTTCCCAGTCATCCTGGTCAAAGGGGTCCTCGATGGACACCACTGGAAAGGAGAGCCATGTCTGTACCCGAGCCGGTCCCACCCCCGCCCCCGCAGGACAGGACCGGCTCCCCGCTCCGGCCCCGGAAACACTCTGCCTGCCCACCGACTCCTGTGACAGGCCACCAAAGCCGCCCGCAGTCCTGGGCCCCTACACGTGCTGAGCGCGGCTTGTCTCGGCCCATCTCGGGCACGATCGCTAACTCTGCGTTACTTCCCGGTCTGATTCTTGCTCCAGCGCGCGCCGAGTGTCCTTGAGTGAATTACTAACGCACTCTGTGCCTCAGCGTCCCCCCCTCCCCGCCCCCATGAAACAGTATCTACAGTCTCTACCCTGTGTGCGTTAGGGGACGCCCAGAGCCTAGAGGAGCACCAGCTCCCCGAGAGCCTCACCCCCAGCCGTCAGTTCTCGAGGCCGGCTCTCCTCGGCCCCCGAGGTGGTTGTGACGGGGACAGAAGAGCCCACTGCACCAGGCCAGCAGCGGGCACTCACCTGGGTAGTCCTTGATGAAGGACTTGTACAGGTTGGCCAGCTCGTCAGGCGTGATGTACCTGCTCGGGTCATCGGGGGACTTGAAGTCCAGGTCATACTTGCCCGACCTGAAGAACTCAGAAGCAGCTACGTCCATGCCGATGACCACCTTGTCGGTGTAGCCGGCTTTCCCGATGGCGTTCTTTAGCAGCTCCAGAGCTGCAAGGAGAGGGTGGGGACAAGGTTGGAAACCATGCAGGGGGACAAAGTTCCCTTCGAGAGCTGCCGAACAGGAACCCTAACAGGAAGCCCAAGAGGTGCTCTGGCCCCAGCCATCGCTTCCATGATTCCAGTGCTTTTTCTGTGTTGGAGCAAGAAACTGCGCTGGTCAGGGCCCCCAGCAGACAAGTGGGAACCTCACTCTCAACTCAGACGCTCTCTCACTGACGAATGCTCCCAAATTCAGCACCTAGGAGCAGCTGTGCTGGCCGAGACCGTTACGGTGGCCAGCTGAGCTCGGCCGTCCTGAGCAACGGGCTTTCGACAGAGCTGAGCTGGGACCGGGAGCCCAGGAGGGCAGGGTGAGGGCGAGGCCCTGCCTCCGCGGCCTGCTGTCCCCAGCCCCGGCTTGGGGTCGGCCTCACTTGGCAGTGCTGCCCGTACGGATGGGGACAGACACACTCGGCGCCTGTTCCACACCACAGATCTCCAAGCCATCACATCAAACCACGTGAAAGAGTCATTTTGTGTAGGTCAAAATGGCTGAGCATCAGCATTTCCTATGACTGACCCAAAAGAGCAGGATGGACACTTTTTTCTTTCACTAGTTGCCCTGAAGGCAACAAAATGTGGTTGAATCCTCCTTTCCTTCTACAACAAAAGGCTCAGCCAGGAGTTCTTGTCCCAAGACTCCCTGTGTCAGACTCAACTCATACATTTAAGCCTGTGCCTAAGGGCTCCAGGCAAAATGGCGCCGCGTAAACGTTCCTGTGGTGGAATGAGCTGAGGGGGTGATGGTCGCAGGCCGGACTGATGGCATCTACTGAACACGGACTTCAAACCTCTGCCGCCAAGGGGTGCTGCAAGAATGGCAAGAACATAGGGGCACCTGGGGGGCTCAGTCAGTGCAGCATCTGCCTTTGGCTCAGGTCATGATCCCGGGATCCTGGGATGGAGCCCAGGGTCGGGCTCCCTGCTCGGCAGAGTCGGCTTCTCCCTCTGCCCTCCCCCCACTCATGTGCGTGTCCGCTCTCTTTCTCTCTCAAATAAATAAAACCTAAGAAAGAAAGAAAAATGGCAAGAGCTTAATTTAAACAACTAACCAGCCGACTCAGAAATCAAATTAATAAGGAAATTCCTTGTTATTTTTGAAAATTAAGTGCCAGCTCGCCCATCCCTCCCCAGAACTCCATCTGCAGGTACTTGGTGAGTGACAGGTGCGGCACACGGGCTGACAGAGCCAGTCCTGAGCTGCAGAACGTGCCCCCTCTCCCCACACCCCCACCCCTGACCAGAGCCTTTACCTTCTTTGTTCTCCAGGATGTTAGGCGCAAAGCCGCCTTCATCCCCCACATTGGTGGCATCTTTTCCGTATTTCTCCTTGATGACATTCTTCAGGTTGTGGTAAACCTCGGCTCCGATGCGCATGGCTTCCCTGAAGTTGGCCGCACCAACGGGCAGGATCATGAACTCCTGCATGGCCAGCTTGTTGCCAGCATGAGAACCACCGTTGATGACGTTGAAAGCCTAGGGAGAGACAGGGAAATACGGCCATCTGGCCCCGGAGTCTCACCCAGCGGCCCCCTCACGTCCGACCGCACGGCTCCCAGAGGGGGCTGCATGTGACTCTAGAATGCTCACCGGGTCTCTCTTGAGGAAGGGCAGCGATCGCCACCGGGCGAGCTTACTGTCCTGAGCACTGGCTACTGCCTCAGCGCACACACTCAACCCAGCAAGGCCAGCATGATTTTCATCCCCTCGTCAACAGTTAAAGAGATGTGGAGTACCAGGGGGTCGGGTCCCCGGCTCAGGGGCACTTCTAGCAAGTGGCAGGGGTCCGCAGCCAAGACCTCCAGGGCCTGCCTGTCCCCACTGTGCTGGGACAGTCACATGTGGATGAGACCAAGATGTGGGAGGTCTCAGGTCCCCACAAGTAAGGAGATACCCCCAAATCCTCACTTGGGAGGTTCCAAGCCACTCACCGGAACCGGCAGGATGACTTCAGCATTGCCAGCCAAGTCAGCAACGTGTCGGTATAGGGGCACCCCCTTTTCCACGGCCCCCGCCTTGCAGACAGCCAGGGACACACCCAGAATGGCGTTTGCACCAAATTTAGCTGGAACAGAACAGTTAAGTTGAGGCACTTCTCACTCGCGGCCTTCTGGCCTGCATCCCCACCCCGGAGCGCACCCCGGACTGGATTCGGAACCCTTCCTCTCCTGACCGTGTCTACTCCCCGTGTCCGACCCAGAAACGCAACGGCCCTCCACGGGGACTCACCTGCTTTCCCCCCTAAGAGAAAGCCCTTTCTTTGGTCTATGGAACTCGGGCAAATTCCACAAACTACGTGATTTATTCTAAAGCACAAGCCTCTTCTGGGTAACCCTACACAAGTGCTGCCTCACCTGGTGTTGCTCTTGATGTATAAAATTAAAAAATTTATTCAGCTGAGGTGAGGGGCCCCGAAAACCCCCAGGGGGTCGAAGGTGTTCGGGAGACCAGCACACGCCACCCCTGGCAACTCACATTTATTTTCTGTCCCATCCATCTCGATCATCAGTCTGTCAATCTTCTCCTGCTCCACGACGTTCAGTTTCTACAGGGAGGACAGAGGGTCAGTCACCTGGGGGGGCTGCTGTCACCCCCCGCAGGACCTTGGTACTGTGACAGAACCCAGGTAACTTTGGAACCGTGCAAAGCCCGAATTGCTTCTATATTATACGTTTGTTTGGTAGGCAAAAGAAAGGGGGGCAGGGGAGGGATCGAGAGAAAACGGGAGACACAACACTGCGCTTTCCTTGCTCTCCCATTATCGGGCATTTCTCCAAGCACCAGGGAGCTGACAATGTAATGTGGAAGGTTCGGTCCCAGCGTCACAGAGGTTAGTCCACCCAGCGGGTCCAAAGTGACATCACACGTAAGACAGAACTGCCCGGTACATGCTAACAAAGGTAGCACTACAAAAGAGTGTGATTTGGGGGGACAATAAAGAACAGAACTCTGTGCAAGTGAGCTGCGCTCCTCTAAGGGTTGTGACATAACCACTGCTCTCGGCTGTTCTCGGTGATGGCAAACTTCGTTATCTTATGAGACAGGACTTTGGCAGGGAGTCCGGAATCTTTTAGCAAAATGCTTGACTGATCAAAAAGTGTACTTCTGGTCAGAGTAGAAAGTACTAAGTGTAAGCCCCGAGTTGGGCTCCATGTTGGGCATGAAACCTACCAACCAAAATAAAACCCCCCCCAAACCCCCAAAAACGGGGGTCTTAAAAATTAGCTCAAAGAAATTTACTGAAAGTCAACACTACTTTAAAACTTTCACAACTGATCATAACAATGTATTAATTTATAATGTTCTTTGTATAAAGACTAAAAAAGGAAAAGAAAACCATCCGTAACTCCATCATACCACATTAATACTTTGACATTTTTGGCTTTTTTGGCAAAAGGTAGCCACCACTCGAGGATGACGGCTTGAGGCAAACCCTCATCAAGAGTTTGACTGAAGAACTGTTTCCCCCAAGGGAAGAAAAATGTCCAGGAAAGGCCTGCTCGTTGTGTTAGTCACGCCAGGTAAGGGCACAAGGCACAGAGAACAGGGTGTGTAGAGGTGCCCAGGAGACTGGTTCGGAGCGTGTGAGTCCACAGAGCAGCGACGAGAAACCGTCTGGGACCGATTACCGAGTGCCACGAAGGGCAGGCCACAGTGAGCACGCCGGAGAGACACACAATAGGAGCCCGTCCGCTGCTGGTGTACGGGAACAATTCAGGGGTGGTTGGAGGGGGAGACCACGCCCAAGGAGAACAGATGGGCGGCTGGGGCCGGCTTTGGGCTGTCTGTCCCCCTCCCCACTTTACCCACAGCAGCTCAACTTTTCTGTAAGCTTACTTTCCAAGTTCAGATTTTATTTAACCAGAGTTCCTTTGTTTAAAAAAAAAAAAAAAAAGTCAGTAGAAATACAGTAAATAATTCCCTAGTTCATGAAAAATAGTCGGGTCACCATGGATACTGTGCTCAACGCCCAAGAGCCGCTCTTAAAATTTGGATCTTAACTTCCCCAAGGTCAAGACAGTTGGAGGGCAAAATCGAGGCCATGAGACAGTCTCTCCCGTCGCTCTGATCCAATTCCATGCACTGTTAGGGACACACAGGCAGGGGGTGGATTAGAAAAGGTGAGATCATTCTCATGCACGACAGGGAATCCGACTGGCTTCTTTAGCTCTCAGAATAAGCTCTTCCATAACCAGGAAAGCCCACTGGCCTGGGAGATGTGCCGAGGGCATTAATACATTAGTTACCGGGAAGCGGGTCCTACCTTGCTAATCAGGGCAGGTGCAATAGTTTTATTGATGTGCTCAACAGCCTTTGAGACACCTAGAAGGAACAATCATGTCAAATTACCAACATTAAGGAAAAACAGGCTTGAGCAACATTGAGCGAACCACCAATGATGTTAACCCAAATACCCAGAAGCCCACCCAAAGACCTTAAACGGGCCCGCTTTCAAATCCCCATTTCTCTGTCCCCCCAGAATCAGGGTACTTTCTGGCCCAGTCTGAGTGCTCTTACCTAGGACCCCCAAGGATTAAAGCCACACACAGAGCAACCATCTCAGAATGTCTGAAGGGGGGTTAGTTGGCAAGACCATGCACTGGGAACACCAGCCATAGAAACTACAGGATGTCCAATGTATTACCTGTGTGCACAAGGCTGGTGCCAGGAACTCATTAATATACTTAACGGGTCTGGAGACACCTGACCAGTAGAGATTGACGGAGAAGGAAAAAAGACAGACTCAGAAGAGAACAGGCTGTGAAGGACAGGGAGTGAGAGAGAGAAAGGAGACAGGAAGGCAGGGGAGTCGCAGGACCACGGGCTCACCCTCCTGACAGTGAGGCACAGCCCGGCTCCAGACCAGTACCCGCCTGGGCCGTGGGCAGTGGGAGCTCCCACAGGACAAACTGCCTTTCTGCAACACCATCGCTGGATCTCTAGCCCCGGGCTTCCCCAGCTCACTTCATCTCTGCCCCTCCCCTGCAGTCTTTTTAGACTTTTCCCCTAATTGCCCTCCTCTGAAAATGTAATACTGGATACACTGTCCATTCATACTGTGGCCCTTTGGAGGGCCGTAGGTCATGGTAAAATCGTAGGATATTTTTGCCTCCCCCAAGAACCAATTTCCACCCCCGGGTCGATACAGTCCCTGTTGAGAATGCATGGTCTGGCCCCACCTGCTTTTCTTTAATTCGGCCACACAGACTCTGTCCACAGAAAGGGGAGCGATGCAACAACAGTAACAAGTTAATCTGCACAGAGCCCGGCAGAGGCTAGCTTGCCCAGACTGGTGCCTCTGTGAACCCATCACCAGAAAGTTCAAACTACCGGGACTGATCTGCAGGTGAGCCACGGGCTAGACCTTCCAGATCCTCTCCTGAGACGACACCCTCGGAGACTGGGAGCATGGCAGGGCTCCTCAGTTAGTATTAGTTAACATGTCTCCTTAGCCTGAGGTTCCCTGGCCTACCCAGGGAGTTTTCCAGTTGGGAGACAAACCGTAAGAGAAGCATTACAACTGGTGCCCCCCGAGTTTATTGGTTTAGGAAGGCTGGAATCGACAGGCCATCTCTCCCAGCTCTCCGGTGTACGTGCTCACCACCACCACCACAGGGCCAATCAGGGGTGCTGCCCTTGAACACAAGGCACACGGGCGTGCAAGGGCTGCGCAGCCACACTCCCCAGGGCCGGGCCGGGCGCCGACTCTTACCCTTCCCCATGTAGCGGGTCTTGTCATTGTCCCGGAGCTCGAGGGCCTCGTAGACACCAGTTGAGGCACCACTGGGCACAGCAGCTCTGAAGAGACCTGGATGTTGAGGGAGGGCGGGGAAGAGAGTCACGACGGAGAAACACAGTTCAACCCTTGCCGGAGTCCCGCCACCTCACAGAGGGCATCTCTTAGGGAACGCTGCCACTTCCTTCCACCAACTGGGAGATTCAGACAGTCCGTGTCCCCCGCCTTTCACGTCGGTACCAGTCTCTAGGGCGGACCCTGAGGCAAAGCTGGTGGATTTCTCTAGTTTAAGGAAGAAGTTTTCAAGCAGAGCTTCTCAAATGTTAACGCACACACGTATCACCAGGCAATCTTGTTAAAATACAGGTTCTGAAACGGGAGGTCGAAGACCCTGTGTGCATCTCTAACAAGCTCCCAGGTGGTGCCCTGCAGCTGGCCTGGGACCCCCCCCAGCAGCACCGCCCAACAGAAACACGATGCAAGCCACTCCGGAGATTTAAGACTTTCTGGTAGCTGTGTTGAAGTTACAAAGTGAAACCAAGTGAAATTCATTTAATATATTATTTAACCAAATATATCCAAGAGATTATCATTTCAAACATGTAATCAATAAAACATTATGAGATATAAAAAAAGAATAAAAATAATAAAGGTGTGAATTTAATAACACCTTTATTAAATTCTTCCCTTTCATTTTACAAGATTGGCTTGCTTAGTCAGAGAGTGGAACGAAGGATTGCCCTATGCACTCTCAGACACAGAGCCCAGCCATCTGGCTAGACCTATACTCTGGGGCATGAACGTGGCTAATCTTGGAGGGCAGAGTCAATAAAGGTACTGTCGTCTGGTTACAAGGGCAGACAGGTCCAGGGGAGCAGGAAATGAAGGCAGCCTCTAGAATCTACTTGAAACTGTAAGCACTTTCCCCATCGGAGGGGGGCGAAGGCATATGAACAAAGAGGGAAAAAACCACCAGGTACGTTAATCAAATGATCGGTTACTATGCCTGTGTGTGCACAGCTGGACGTGGTGAGGAAGCCGTGAAAGCCAGTGACCCTAATGGAACGATGGACTCTGGGTGATGATGTGTCAATGCAGAACGTCCCACTCTGGTGGGGGAGGTTATGAGCGTGTGGGGGGGACTGGGGGATGTGTGCTCTCCATCCCTTCTGCTCTATTCTGCTGTGAGCCTAAAACTGCTCTAAGAAGTAAACTGGAAAAAAAAAAAAAAAAGTGATGAGAGGCTCTTAACAAATCCACCATTTCCTGTTTTTGAAAAGCACCAAGAGACACACAAGGGAGTTCCATTCATTTAAATTCCAAAAAATATTAATTTTGATCATTTTAAAGTGTTTCAAAGGAAATGCCCCCTTCCCAACAATCTTTTAGTATCTTGAGTCTTTTTTCCACTGTTGGTTGAAGTCCATTAATTTCTAAATGGAAAGTTCCACCCTCTGACTAAGCAAGCCAATCTTGTAAAATGAAAGGAAGTCCCAGCATCCTCTGAGAACCCATGGTCCTAGGCATGAAGCACATGCTCAAAGCAACCCCGCTCCCGAGAGCACCCACCACAGTGAGTAACCCTGGGCAGAACGCAGCAGGTATTTGCTCAGTGATGCCTGGACTCAAGGGACTTTCTTTTCCTGGGCAAGGGGGGAGGGGAGGACAGGAAGGGAAGGGCTGCAGTTTCCACAGACAGTGACTCAGCTCTGACTGGCAGGTCTGTGTGGTCAGCACCACTGGGTGATTCTGCCTGAAGCTTCTTTTCCTACCTCGCCAACGAGGTCCATTTAGACGAAAAGAAAGCTTTTAAGAGTCCCCATTTTATTTTTTTGTTGCACGTGGGCAAACCCCTCCTAGGGGGACTTAGAGCCAGGTTAAAAAAAAAAGAAGAGCCTCTAGAGTGCCCCACACCCACATGTAAGAATTGTTCCCCATCCTTGGTTTAAGAATGATCTCTGGAGACAAAAAACGAGAATACTTTGCATACACCTGCACTCCCGGGCCCTTTCCTTTTCAAGCGAGAAAGCTCCATCCCCCCACCCCAGATCTGCTTTTTGCTCAGAGCAAGCTGTGAAGCAAACTAGTGATGGGCCCTTTTAGGCACGAGGTGTCACCTTACTTCCCCGACCTCAATGACCTGGGAGCCAAGCAGTCTTGTTTGAAATACCTAGCAGTGGCAGGACAAGGACCCCATGCCTGGCAACCCTCCCCATCTCCTGGGAGTCAGGAACCACAACCTACCAGCACGTGTACATCAGAAGGAAAAGGCTTTTTACAACGGACCTTTCCTTGCCAAAGGCTTTGTCATTTTAAGTTTTAACAAGATGGAGCATGGTAGGGGAGGTGCAGAAACAAAGATGCACATACCTTTGGAGGTGTAGAGGTCAACTTCAACGGTGGGATTCCCACGAGAGTCAAAGATCTCTCTGGCGTGGATCTTGAGAATAGACATGGTGACTTTCTGTGGGGAAACACAGTTCATATTTCCCATCAACCATCATGCAGCCTTGGGTCATTCATTCGAAGAATCACTTCTGAGGATTCCTGGACTAGAAAGAATTTGTACCGGACAGATACGGGTTGCAAGAAGGCTGCCAAGACTGGGGAAAGGCTGCTGGGCCCAGCTCTGCAGGGCCTCAAACCCCACTAGTCCAGCGCTTGTCCTATAAGCAAAGAAAGCCTGGTCATGTGTGCCAGAGAGAAACCAAAAACAACTGGGAAGATTAATGTGCTGCTGGCATGCAGAATGGCTGAAGATGAGGCAGTCTGAAGTGGGTTATTCAACGAGGGTTGGCATGGGAATGGAAAGGGACCAAGTAAGGACCAAGGGGACGTGAAGGTCACAAGCAAACCCATCCAGGACAAAAAACCCCAAGGTGATCCAAGGAGGAAAATCTGGTTTGTAGTAGAATACTGAATTCAGAGCTGGGGACATGGTCTGTACACTGTGGTCCTTGTTACTGCCAATTTCTGGGCCTTTCACATTTCACAGTACTTGGATCTTTAGCAAGACAGGACACACCAAAAATAACATCTAATTAGTATTTCTCTCAATAGGCATTTTACCCATTCAAAAAACCTGGATGAAATGTCGTAATTTGAAACTAGAATATTCTATCCTTGAGGGGCGCCTGGGTGGCTCAGTCGTTGGGCGTCTGCCTTCAGCTCAGATCATGATCCCAGGGTCCTGGGACTGAGCCCCATGTTGGGCTCCCTGCTCAGCAGGAAGCCTGCTTCTCCCTCTCCCACTCCCCCTGCCTGTGTTCCCTCTCTCACTGTCTGTTAAATAAAATCTTAACTAAAAAAAAAAAAAAAAAAAAAAAGACTCTATCCTTGAATGCTAAGATACTCCAAGGGAAGACGCTTTCTTTGAAAGCACCTTAAAAAAAAAAAAAATTTGCAGCTACAAAGATCTACCAAGTTCTCAAAGCCCTTTCTCACCGCCCCCCCACCCCCCGCCCTTCTAAGGAAGAAATGATCTTGTAGGACTGAAAGTGGCCCAGCGGAATTGGGCTAGTGTTCAGAGCCATTATCTAGCTGGGATCCTCTCCAGGGTCTTGTCTGGAATGTTCTCAAGCAGCAAATGGCATCTTTCTTTTTTATAAGTTTCAAAATTAGACCGTGAAGTCACATCTGTGGCTCTGCGGTCTATGCAACAATGGAGTTTTATTCATTAGCCAATAAAAAAGTATCTAGTTTTTATTTACCAGATAAATAAAAGGCCAATTTGTTTCAATGTATTTTTTTAGTTTTAAGATTTTAGTTAACTTTTGAGTTTTGGCAAATGATAAACCTGTGTATGATTGCCACCACCCAGAAAGCCCCCTCAGGCCCTTTGCAGTCAATCTCCCCCCATCCCCAGGCCACCCCAGACTTACTTTATAGGTTTTAGATGCACTTTTAAAACATCTTTATTACACTATATCCTCATGCTGTCCTAAGATGTCGTTTTTTAATTTTAGTGACATTAAGACAAAATGCTTTATTTCAGGGTGTGAAAATAAAATTCAACTTATCTTTAAATTGGATAGAAAACTATTCCTTAAGTTATTAAGGTTCGGTAAGCAAGGCCAGCAAGGAGGGCTGGCCTGACCAGGAGTGTTCACAGCTTATCTGCCTGGACTGAACCCTGGACCAGGAGTGGCACGTGTGGACCGGGCAGTCAGGGCCTACGTGTGTCCCCGGCGGCGCACCCACCGGCTACACCGCGCAGAAGGAAGACCACATTGCAGGAGAAACAACGAACAGAAGTTTTCTTAAAATACGTCCTGTTAAGGGTGCCTGGGTGGCTCAGTTGGTTAAGCGACTGCCTTCGGCTCAGGTCATGATCCTGGAGTCCCGGGATCGAGACCCACATCGGGCTCCCTGCTCAGCGGGGGGTCTGCTTCTCCCTCTGCCCTCTTCCCTCTCGTGCTCTCTGTCTCTCATTCTCTCTCTCTCAAATAAATAAATAAAATCTTTAAAAAGAAAAAAATACGTCCTGTTAATGTCAGATCGGGGGCCGACTGCCGATGGCCAGGCCGGGGAGCCGGAGCACCTCCTGCCTGACCGGGGCGAGGTCGCCTGGACGGCTTTCCCCAATTACGCAACGCAAGCACCCTCTGAAGTTCCATTCATTAGTCGCTGCCCATTCCGTCACCAGCCTCCCAATTGCAGGCTGAGGGCCACCAGCGGGGCTGCTAGTGGGGGGAGGGGATCGCGGCTTCTGGGCCTCTCTCCTGTCCCTGCCCCTCCCTCCATTTTAGGAAAGGCCTGGTTCTAGCGAGCACCCGGGGTTAGGCCTGTATCTCCCCAAGCCCTTGCACCCTCCGCGCTCGCTGCACAAAAGCCCCGCGAGTCCCACTCCCGAGCTCCCAGCAGTGCTGCGGCCCCGTAAATCTGTAATTCCGGGCTAATCAGCTCCTGTCCCTCCGGCGAAGCACGGCTCGCACGTGCCTACCCGCCCATCCCACGTCCCCGTCCGACCCAAGGGCAGGGCCCCGCAGGCCTGGGCGCCGGCCCGGCAGCACTTCCCCGGGTCCCTACCTGACCGCCGGATAGCGCTGCCCGGGAAAGAAGCAGAGGATGCTGCAGGCACGGAGGACGAGCGTTAAGCCGCAAGGTCTGGGCGCTCCGAGTACCCAAAGCTCGTCTCCGCCCCGCCTGCCCCGACTTCCTGCCCAGCTCCCCGAGACCCCGCCCACTTCCCGCCCCCCCCGCCGCGCCGCCGCGCCATTGGCCCGGCGCGCCGTCACTCGGGCCCGCACCTCCCGGGAAGGGGCGGGACTGCGGCGGCCGCCGTGGCCGGGAGGGGGGAGCGACGACCCAGGGACGTGGAGCGGAGCGGGGTTGGGAGGTCTCGACTACCCCGCGGCTCCGTGGGGGTGGGGGCGAGTCCCTGCCCCGACGCCCTCCGCTCCCGCCCCCGGCTGGGACCCCAGGCCGAGCGGGGTCTATGGCGCCGGGGCCCCAGTGAGGGGCGGGGTGGCGCGGCCGGCATGAGGGTTCGGGGCTCCGTCACGTACTCCGAGTCCCGCACGCACGCAGCGTCGCTCCGGCGCCTCACGTCCGGCCCACGACCTTGGCGACGACCTTAGCTGCCCGCTCTTCCCGGCCTGCCCCGCCCCGCAGTGTGGTGCGGAAGACCCCGCCGACCTGGAGACGTTAGCGGCCGCGCCCCTCGATCCGGCTCCCGGGCCGGGTCTGCAGCGGGGCTGGGGGCCGCGTGTCGGGGGCCACGTGCGCCTGTCCGCGCCTGCGCGCTCCGCCCTCGCCCGCCAGGGTGACCCGGTCTTTTTGTCCTTGTGCGTCGGCCAGACAATGGGTATTAGGCCGAGGTGGCCGAAAGGAAGTTCACTTTCCTTCAATTAGAGCTGATGCTTTTTGAGCACTTCCTACGTGCCAGGCACTTCTCCACGTGCATGCCCAGTGTTAATTCGGCCTCTAGCTCTTGTTAATGTTGCATATGGAAAGCCGACTTCGCGTTCCTTTCTCACTCGGATTCCCGTGAACCATACGTGTCATGATTTGGGACTGGAATTTCACAGAGACCCGGCGGATTTCTCAAAGTTCAAAGCGGGTAGCATTCCACGGTAGTCTGGCAAATGAAAAACGGGAAAGGGTGGGTGCAGTGATTTCATCTTGCTGATTGAGAAAGAGCTGCTACCCATTTAAAATCATTTCTGCAGCACATTCCCTCCTCAAAGGAAGGGCTGAAGCGATTATTTCGGTTTTTTGTGTGTTTTTTTTAAAGATTTTATTTATTTGACAGACACAGCAAGAGAGGGAACAGAAGCAGGGGGAGTGGAAGAGGGAGAAGCAGGCTTCCTGCTGAGCAGGGAGCCCGTTGCGGGGCTCAGTCCCAGGATCCTGGAATCATGACCTGAGCTGAAGGCAGACGCTTAAAGACTAAGCCACCCAGGCGCCCCTTATTTCGTTTTCTATTATCAGTAATTTTGTATTTGCCAGCATTCTCCTTGGTCTGTAAATCTGAGAGCTAAAGTAATGTCATGTATCTCCGTATTTTCTGCATTGCCTTGCAGAGAGAGATTCAAACATGTATTTGAATTTAATTATTATTTCTCCTGGTCAGCTGCAAAAACTGCTTTTCTTGCTTCACCCCTAACATTTTTATCCCCTGAGCTACTGGGTTAGGTTTCCAAGGCACCGGGTGAA
Source organism: Leptonychotes weddellii (assembly GCF_054177405.1). Lineage (NCBI taxonomy): Eukaryota > Metazoa > Chordata > Mammalia > Carnivora > Phocidae > Leptonychotes > Leptonychotes weddellii. The sequence goes on from NC_138372.1 coordinate 5,902,960, forward strand.
GGTGAGGGCCAATGGAGTCCACAGTATTTTGTTTCCTATTGGCTAAGAAGCAAGAACTTTCGGCTTAAATTAAAGCAACAAGGAAATTGTAAAATGTTTCCTAAAGAATTATGTGAATTTTGCAAGCAGAGTTTGTGATTTTGCCAGCCACACACTGATGTTTCAGACTGCTTCAAACCAAGATCTCAGCCCCATGACTCAGCAGCTGAATCAGCTTCTAAGCTTTATAACTCTAAGGAAATCAGACACTTAGAGCTCATGTTCAGAGCAATTCTAAGGCGTGGCCCTGAAAGGGATCCAAAACAATCTCTTTTATTTTACATGAACATGGTGAGAGCGATAAAGAAGAAAGACGAGGCTCTCTGACCAGACCCGGTGAACCTAGCAGGAAATCAAATGCAGAACCTGGTCTCAGCTGTTGTTGCAACATTCTTGGAGGCCACAGCATAGCGTCCTGAGCCAGCACTTCGACCTCAAATTGTAGCTCAGATGTTAATGATTGGTAGGGATGCCCTCAAATGTTTTCCCAAATCCACAGGCTGCCAAATGCCCTCCCTGTCTCCACAGGTCCTGAGGCTTTGTTAGCAGGCCATGGAGCTCACATTTGTCTGCCGTTCAGTGCAGGGGCATTTACCTTGTTATGAGGGTTTAGTTATTAGCGATCATGGACAGGATGCTCGTGGGGCAGTTTTTGCAGGGGCATATCAAAAGCACTCACCTTCCTGGTGGGCAGGGAGGGGATATGAGTATCCATGCTGTTATCAGAAGACCACACACATGTAGCTCCTGGAAGACATTTGCTGACACCAGGATTGAGGGAAGGTGAATCTGCAGCAGCCTATGACCTACCTGGGTTACTGATTCTGTCTGTGGCCCATATACGCACCTCTGGTTGGAAACTGTTGGCTGGCTGAAAAAGAGACATAGCTCTTTGAGAAGGCCAGTCTCTAGCCAGATAGGAAACTTCAGTGTTGGATAAGGGGCCTAAGGGCGGTAAGAGATCAGAGGAGAGAAGAGGCCATCAGGGGCTCTACGTGAATGGCCTCTCCTCATTAACAGACTGTGAGGCTTTTGTGCTTATTCTAAGTATTCCACATATGCCAAAAACTGCATAAAGTGTATCTGGTGTAAAGATTAATAATTTAATGTCTGTGTATCCATCAGCAGCTTAAGAAATGGAACATCAGCAATGCCGTTAACGTCCCTGTGTATTCTTCTCTGGCCCCACTTATCTTATCCGCTATCAACTATCCTTGTGTTTGTTGTTCCCTTGCTTCTCTTCAGTTGTTACATATTTTTTTTGAACTTTACATAAATGGCATCATACGGCTTATAGCCTTTTGCTACAGTTCTTTTTGGCTCAACCTGACGCCTGTAAGCGCCATCATAGATGGTTCATTTTCAGGGCTGTGTGGTGTTCCATTGTGTGAATATCGCACTTTTTTTTTTTTTTTAATATATCAGTATACCTTTGGGTGGTTTCCTGGTTCTTTTTTTCTGTTAGTACCAGTAGTGCTGCTCTGAACCCTGTTGCAAATGTCTCCTGAGCACAGGTGCAAGGGTTTCTCTAGGAAACCTTGGACATACATCTAGATGCGGGTCGTGGGTATAAGCATCTTCAACTTTGTTTTCCAAAGTAAGTATCTTGTACCTCCATGCACTTCCACCAGCAGTGTATATGAGTTCTGACCCAGTATGAAAGGAAATTCCACTCTTCCCTTGCAATTTTTGCTAGAAATTTGATTCTCAACTTACCACCCTTTTCCAGTCCTTCACAAAGAAACCCACATGTCCCTCTACCTTTATGGCGGCTTTGAGGGCACATCCTAGGGCTTCCTGCTGTCAACAGCCCCCTCCTCTGCCTTCTTCAGAGGTGACTTCACAAAGTCAGCTGGAAGAAGGAGGGATTGGGCGAGACATGGATTTAGGAAGACAGAGCACGGTATGGTTGTTAAACAAAGTCACTGCTAGGAGGGAATTTATCTAGGGGTGCGCAGAGGAGAGAAATAAGGAGGAGGGGGGACTAAAGATTTAAAAAACCCAGGGAAGTTGGGCAAGCAAGGAGCAGGCACCCTTGAGCAGAGTTCCCCTTGGAGGAGCTCATGAAGGAGAGCAAGTGGGGACTGGAGGCTTGGTTTGAAAGACTGATGGAGCCTCTGTGCCTCAACTCCTTTATCTGTGGAATGGGTGTGATAATAGCAACCTCAGGAGGCTGCCTGGAACTGTATAGTTCTTATCAGTGTGAGACTCATCTCTTAAAGCTGAAGACCTGCCAGCCACCGATATCTCTAAGAGCAGCTGTGACAGGTCCCTGGGGCACTTTTCTTTTTATCCCTATCTGTCCCCACCCTCTTCTTCTCCCAGTTCTTTTTTTTTTTTTTTTAAAGATTTTATTTATTTATTTGACAGAGAAAGACACAGCGAGAGAGGGAACACAAACGGGGAGTGGGAGAGGGAGAAGCAGACTCCCCGCCGAGCAGGGAGCCCGATGCGGGACCTGATCCCGGGACTCCAGGACCACGACCTGAGCCGAAGGCAGTCGCCCAACCAACTGAGCCACCCAGGCGCCCTTTTTCTCCCAGTTCTTAAGGTTGTCACTGGAAGGGAGGCCCAGGCAGCTGTAGCCTTGGCCAAAAAACCCTACTTGTGTGGCCAGCACAGAGGGCTCCTGCCTGTTAGCTGGGCCGGTGGCATTTCTGGAGGCGAGGAGTGCAGGACCTTCAGATGGCCCACTCCGAACTGCCAGTCCCTGCGAAGGAAAGAGAGGTCCGAGGACGCAGTGTGAGCTCCCGATGGAAAAGCAGGAGCTGAGTTCTCCCTTCGGAAGGGAGTGGCCCCTTGTGATTCACAGAGAGTAGGGTTTCCGTGGGGCTTTACAAGGACCGCAAGATAATGAGAAATTCTCCCTCCACCTTTCACAGATGGATGCACTGAGGCCTTATCACCTGCCAGGTGTAGCCCATTTCCCTGTCAACAAGACCATGAACAGGTTCCGTGTGATCACCTCCATTATCAAAAGCACGGGGAGGCTGGCTGACTTGCCCGTGCCCGCAGCTAGTGAATAGAGGCGCCAAGGGGATCAGCTCTTCCCCCAACCACTTGGCATCTTGCTCCTCCAAGAGGAAGTTCACCTTGTCCTTGGATTTTAATGAGCTGCCACAACACTGAACTTAGTCCAAGGAGCCTGCCCTTAACTAGGGTTATCTACCCAGGACTGTAACTCCCTCATGGAATTTAACTGTAACAGTTTCACATTGAGAAACAAGACTCATGAAGGCTTACCTTATCCGCTAGATACTGTAATTCTCTCCAGAAAGAGTTCGGAGCCGGAAGGAGAAGGCAGCTTGCAGAATCAGAGCACCTGTTACATTGTATTGCAGTTTGAGTTCCAATTACAAAATGTCCCCAGCCCCATACTCATGGTGGCATTTGCTGGCATTTCCTAAACAAAAGGGTAGAAACTCTGATTTTCCACAGACCCTTTACAGTTCCCTTGAAAAGCCAAAGTCCCTGGACCTCCTATACTGGAATTCCCTGGCTGCTCTTTTATTCTTTGTGTGATTGCTTCCTGATGGTCAGGAAAGTGGACAGAATGGATTTCAGCGCAGAGTTGTCAGAGCCTGTCAGGATAGTCTTGTGGCTAGAAGGGCCGTGCAGACTGGGTCGATTTATAACTGGCTGACTGGGTCTCCTGAGGGGCTGATCCCAAACTGAAGGCTCGCTTCTTGATGAGGGTGGCGAGGACATGCGGCTAAAAAGTCACAGGTCATCAGAGCTGGGCCGGACAGCTGCATGAGTGAATGGCTGACTCAGGATTTGCCCCAGACAGGCCAAAGCAAGATGCAGGGATGATAAACTGCCCCCTCCTGAGGAGTTTCTGAGTGCCTGCCATGCCCACAGCACCCATGGAAGGATTTCTCAGATAGGGCAGGTCGTTACCACCGCGTGCAGCCAGCTGGAGCGAGGATCAGCACCAGAAGTGGCCAATGAGCTGGCCTGGCCTGAGAACTCTGCCCGGTAGGAGATGGCCTGTGGGTGACTGGCCAGCCAAGTTTGAACTCAGGATATACAAAGAGAATGATCTGATGGTAGAAAGACACAGAACAGACCATAAGTGGTCTTGGGGTCATGGGGACCTCAAAGAAACAGTCATGAGGCTGGAAAGTCCATGAGGAAACAGACTCCATGAGGTGGTGAGAAGTAGTATGGTGTCTGTTGGTTTAAGTCCCACCCTAATCTACTATGACCTCATCTTAACTTGATTGCATGTGTAAAGGCCCTGTTTCCAAATAGGTCATGTTCATAGGTTTGAGGTGGACATGACGTTTTGGGGGACACTATTCAACAAAGTACAGCCTCCCATCTTGCAGGGTCTCTCCCTGTAGCCTCTCATCATTCCATAGTCGAGCCCAGTGGTTGACAAACTGGCTCGTGGGCCAAATCTGTTTTTGTAAACAAAGTTTTACTGGTCGCAGCCGTGGCCCTTTGTTTACATACTGTCAGCGGCAGCTTTCAAGACGCAAGGGCCAAGTTGAGTAGTTGTGACAGAGACCACAAGGCCCACAGAACCTAACCTAACCCTTTATAGAGAAAGCTTGTCTCTACCGCGTCCGTTCCAGGTTCTCACACGGCGACTGAGGCCCACGAAGCAGCCATCCAAAAGCACAAAGCTGATGGAGACACTTCTTGCTGATGTCCTGTTGGCCGAAGCAGGTCACATGCTCAAGCCCAGCATCATTGTGGGTGGGGCTACCCGCAGGCATGGCTCCCAAAAGGCCTGCTTGTGGGGACCCCAAAGAAACAGTCAGCCACAGAGGGCAGCCCAGAAACGGGGAGGCTTGGTGAGGGGACTCTTGCCTGTCCAGGGGACAGACCATGGTGCGTGGTGGCTGCCTAGGTCCCAAGGGTGATAGCAAAGGATGCGTGAGAAGTGATGGGTTCCAGATATATTTGCAAACACAGCTGACGCTTTTGGCAGATGGACTGGATGTAGGCACAGCACACAATTATTTATTCTACCTCACCTACTTCCAAAAAGGACCTGAGAGATTCCTTGAAGAAAGCTGTGTGCAATAAAATCAATGCATACTAAATCAAGACTAGAAAGATCCATACCAAACGGTCAAGAGAATGGGCAAGCAGCCACTGGGGAGGGAAAAGCTTGACAGCAAGGGCTGCCTTGGCCCAGAGGATACTTGTTCCTTGAGACATTTTGCTTCCATCTTAGGAATCAATGTGGTTATAATAAAAATACAAAAATGTCAAAAGAAGAAAGATGGCCACGGTGGGAATGGTGCCCCTTTAGAGGCGGCACCCTTGGGTGGTGCATCCTCTGACCACACGTGTGCAGTGGTCCTGCTTGGGCACTGAGTGGGCTGTAAGCACGGGGGGTGTGATTGGCCACGGTAATACTGAATATATTACAGAAGATTTTGAAAAGACTTACTGATGAGTTCGCCTCTGCTAAAGCTGGGAAAGTAAGATTGTAATTGATTTTTGGGGGGGGGTATAAGTAAAGTATTTACACTTAAAATAACGTGAATTTTAATACACTTACTTTTCAATTTTTAAAAAGATTTTATTTGAGAGAGAGAGAGAGAGAGAAAGAGAGAACACAAGCAGGGGAAGGGGCAGAGGTGAGAGGGAGAAGCAGACTCCCCGCTTGGCAAGGAGCCCGACCCAGGGCTCAATCCCAGGACCCCAGGATCCTGGCCTAAGCCGAAGGCAGATGCTTAACCGACTGAGACACCCAGGTGCCCCTTACTTTTCAATTTTTAAATAATTCCTCAACCACTTTAATGTCCTGGGGGGAAAAATCAACTATTAAAAAACACATAAACACATGTATTTGGGGGCATACATTTTTCCTCCTGTGCTGGGCTCCAATATTGCAGGTCCTCTTATTTAAAATTGTGATATTTGGGTAACTAGCTGGCTCAGTCAGTGGAGCTTGGGATCGACTGTAAGTCTGAGCCCCACGTTTTGTGTAGAGATTACTTGAAATCTCTGTGTGCAACAAAATAAAATTGCAATATTTTGCTCATCGTGGATTTTGGTGTCAATTTTGATGTTTTAAGATATGACTTCTCTACATTACTGAGGTTTGAGCTCCCCCTTGAATTGTGTGCCCCAGACGAGCGCCTGCTTGCCTCCCCCTAATTCCTGGCCCAGGGTGATATGGTAGCTGATGCTAAAGCAGCGTCAATAGAAGATTCTTTTTTTTTTTAAGATTTTTTTTTTCATTTTACTCATTTGAGACACAGAGATACAGAGAGAGAGAGAGAGAGAGCATGAGGAGGGGGAGAGGCAGAGGGAGAAGCAGGCTCCCTGCTGAGCCAGGAGCCCGATGTGGGGCTCGATCCCAGGACCCTGGGATCATGACCTGAGCTGAAGGCAGACGCTTAACCATCTGGGCCACCCAGGCGCCCCGTCGATAGAAGATTCTTGTCCAGCCCACAGAGGACCCTGCTAGGGAGGCAGCGTGGGCGGCAGGCAGGACCACCCTACCCCCAGGAGCAGAGCAGACTTCGGGGGACTTGAGAGCTGAAAGAGAGTCTCGGGGAGGCTGGGGAGTCTCCTACAGCTGGATGTAGGAGAAAAATAGGAGGCAACATTTCCAGATGACACGTGGTTCCACCCCTGGGGGCTAGCTGTGCAGGGAGAGTCTCCCCAGACTCTGCCGTTGCTCCCTTGGCTCCGAAAGGCATGTATGGATACACATTTAAGGCGAATAAATATTAATTTACTGTCAACCCTTTTGAGATTTTTAGAAGATCTTCAAGATGATTTGTGAATACTTGGGATTAAAACAAAAAAGAAGAAAACAAACAAAACCCCCAAGGCTGAGAACGAACACCCACCACGGATTCCATTCATAACAAATGGATTTTTGGATCCAGGAAAGACAGAGATGCTTGGGTAAAGACAAAGATGCTTCTGTAACTTTCCAATTAAAGTGTCCCATTTGGATGCCATCCTGGGCCTCGCTAATGCAGTGCTTATGCACAGACTCCTGGCAGGGGAAGGGCCCCCGCCGGCCGTGCCAAGGTCCTTCTCTTGGTTCCATCCTAATGGTGTCCTTGGGCTCGCTCTAGACAGAAGCTTTTACTCCTGCTGCCAAACCCACAGATACCAGCTCCCCAGGCAGGAGCCTACATCTTGCCAGTGCTTCTTACACTCTGAGTTTAATTTATTCTCATTTATCCAAAGAGTCAATATATAGACTATGTCCCATTTACTGGGACATATTATCTGAAATACAAAGTCTGGCATTTTACCTGAAATACAAAATCAGGAGCCTCGCTCAGCATCTTGGGGGGTGGGGGAGCAGGGAAGAGGCACCCACCTTAGCAGGCAGCATTACCCCCTGCCAGGAGAAATGCCTTGGGCCAGAATCTATGATAAATATGCCAGGAGAAGAGAATCAGAAGCGGGGGGGGGGGGGGAGGCATCAATTTCTAGCACTCATATTGATAATTTCTTTTACCTTTTAGAGAGGGTTACAAACCCTTTTGGGGTTTGAGGTTCTTGCCCAATAAAAGAATGTACATTTATGTGTTGATTCACACAGTTTTGGGTGTTCTTCGACTTGGATGGGGAGAGAGCACCACCTTCTTGTTTGCCTTCTGTGTGAGCGATTTTGAAAAGCTCTGCATGCAGCAACGGTTATTAAATGCCTTCCGGGCACCAACTCAGCGCTGGGGATGGAGTCCAAGGTGAGTCAGACGTAGTTCCTGCCTCTGAGGCAGGGGGGCGGGCTGGGTGGGACAGAACACACCCAGCTACGATGCAAAATTAAATGTTCAAGGGGTCTGCAATGTGGACTATGACACGAGAATTATTTTGAGCTGAAGGCATTTGAGAATGGGATTTTTTTGTTGCTGTTCTGTCTCCTTTATCTGTCTAAAAGTAGAACCTCTTAAAGGAACTCAAATTGTCATAAGGAGCAACCAGGGAAGGTGGACTCCTATCGATAGACATTGTCACAAAATTCCCATCTGTTCTCCGCAGGGCCCTTCACTCCTCCCTTCCCCTGTCAAGTTCTAATCTCCTTAGTCATGTTTTTCTGTGAACTCCACTACATACAAAAATGAAAATCTGTCTTTTTTTTTTTTTAAGTTTCAGGTATATAACATAATGATTCAACAATTATATGTTACAAAATGTGTCTTTTCTCTCGCTGATCTGTCTTCTGTCAGTTTAATTTGCAGGCCCCCAATGACTAAACACAACAGAGTAGAGGAACGGTTTTTCCTCTCTGACAATGTCATACCTCGGGCAGCAAACCTCTGGTTTCTGATTTGTATTGAAATCTGATTCAGATTACACACCCTAAAGTTACCTTGCTATTCTTCTGCTGGTTAAGGTTCATTCAACAAATATTTATTGAGGGCCTACTATATGGGTAGGTACTGTTTTAGGAGCTGGATATGGAATAGAGAGCCAGGTAAAGTTCTTCCTCTCGTGGCACTTATACCTTGATGTAGGAAACAAGCCATAAGCAAGTGAGACAAAGATAGTCAGTTGGCGGTAAATGCTGTGAAGATCCTTAAAGCAGGAAGGGGAGTCGGAAAGGGAGTACAAGTGGGACATGTATGATCAAGGTGCTATGTGATCCATATAAATCAACTTATTAATATAAAATTCTAGCAGTTTATATGTTTAGAGACTCTCCCAGTTCTTAAAATAGGGCAGAGAAAGAAGCAGTTGAGTTTTTACTACTTCCTTTTAAAATTCCAAAAGTACTCTATACTAGTTATTAAGTAATTCAAGCAAAACAGAAGCATACTCATTTCCTGGGCTCCTGGCTCAGCAGGGAGCCTGCTTCTCCCTCTGCCTCTCCCGCTCCTCATGCTCTCCTGGCATTTCATCCCTATTTCAATTGCACTGTTAACAGTCTGGTGTGTGACCCTCCAGACTTTCTCTGCGTATGTTCCAAGAAACATATAGAGATGTAGAAATACTTTTTTTTTTTTAAAGATTTTATTTATTTTTTTTGACAGAGAGAGACATAGCGAGAGCAGGAACACAAGCAGGGGGAGTGGGAGAGGGAGAAGCAGGCTTCCCGCAGAGCAGGGAGCCCGATGTGGGACTCGATCCCAGGACCCTGGCATCATGACCTGAGCCGAAGGCAGACGCTCAACGACTGAGCCACCCAGGCGCCCAAGAGATGTACAAATACTTTTTAAAAAGACTAAAATGGAAAATACTAGATGTATATACTTGTACTGCGTTTGCTTTCCTCCCCACCCCATTATATCATGTGTATATTTCTCAGTTCATCTATCCTTGCTCTTCTTAAGGCAACACTGAACATCAGAGTTTAAATATCACACGTGATTTAATTAGTGTCCTGCTGGTGGACATTTAGGTTGTTTCCAAATTTTCACTCTTTTTTTTTTTAAGACAGGGAGAGAGGGTGGGGGAGGGGCAGAGGGAGAGGGAGAATCTTAAGCAAGCTCCACGCCCAGCATGGAACCGAGGACCCAGGACTCAGTCTCACAATCCTGAGGTCATGGCCTGAGCCGAAATGAAGAGTCGGAGGCTTAACCAACTGCACCACCCAGGCGCCCCCGTGAGAGTATTTCTGTAGGACAGATTTCTAAATTTGAACTGAACAAGAATCGGAATTTCTAGAATTTGAACAAATGGCATGAGTTTATACCATTTTCATAGATGTTGCTAAAGTGACCATACCAAGACCATGCATTGCTGCCCTGTCAGCAGAAGAGAACTCTCTTGTCTCTGCATCTCTCCCAACATTCAATAACACCAGCGTTTTAATCTTTGCTAGTCTGTGAGGTGAAAAGCATTAACTTGCTTTAATTGGCATTTTTAGGAGCATTGGCTGAATTGAGCTTCTTTTCCTGCCTACTCCTCAGCGCTCCAGTCCTCTGAGCAGAGAGGGGGGCAAAGAAATTTGAGATTTGTTCTTCTGTCCGCAGGGCAGCCTCCCCTTTCACGGGCTGGGGGGGATTCCCTTGTGCTAATGGAGATGAGCTCCAAAATGTAAGCAAACTTAGTCTATTCTCCAGATGCAGATGTCATTTCTCCACATCCTATCTTCTGGGAAAGAAACGTGGAGCAAGAGGAGGAAGAGAAAGAAATAGTAGGTTCTGGGGGTCTGCTGACAACTCAGGGACGGGGCCACAGAATTCCCTCAGGAGGGGTGGGAATTCTGCACTCAGAGGGAATTATACAGGGATGAACCTTCTCTCCTTGCATGAGGATAACTTCCTTTCGGGATCCCCCAAACCGCACTCAGGGCCTTATTTCCTTCCTTCAAAGAAGGTCTCTTGGCAGCTTCTTTGCATGACTGGAATTCAGATCCCTGCGGTCTTGCTGTACCTAAGCCAGACCCGGGCACCTTCATGGAACAAAAGCAGGAGCCCAGGGACGTGAAGCGAAAGAGACAGTGGCCATCCACCCAGAAGGACACCTGCCCGACACCATCCCGCTCGCCGGTCCTCTGAAGATTCTCCTCGACTCCAGTGTCTTCCATCCCGGTCACTGCCAGGCCTGCGGGACCTGCTTTCCCGCTGCTTCCTTCTGGGGGGTCAGGAAGAATCTGTGCCCATTGCTGAGGACCCCTGCGTTAAGCCATTCAGCTTCTGGTTTGGCTTCATGTCTGAAGTCTGTGAGGGGTGTGACAATTTTGGGATTTGGTTCAGAAATCTCAGGAACACCGGAGACAGATGCCACGTATTTTCGGCTTTATTATCTCCAATCTAATGGAGGCTTCAAACATAACTGCAAAGTTCAGAGTCCGTGATTTCATCAGAGAACGAAACACCTCCTTAAAACGAGAAAGCCTAATCCTCTGTTTCGCTTCAAACGTTCCTTTTTCTTTGTATGAACTAACGTTAGCAATTTCAATTCTGTGTTCCAGTTCCTCAGTGGTAAGCTAACTTACTGTATGTATTTACATCAGAGAATTCTTCTGTTTGTTTGTCGTTCGTTATTTTAGAGATTTTATTTATTTATTTGACAGAGAGAGATAGAGCACAAGCAGGGGGAGTAGCAGAGGGAGAGGGAGAAGCAGGCTCCCCACTGAGCAGGGAGCCCGATGCGGGACTCGATCCTAGGACCCTGGGATCATGACCTGAACCGAAGGCAGACCCATAACCGACTGAGCCACCGAGACGTCCCATCACCTTATTTTTTTAATAACTATCATTTCATAATTACATCTTGTTTAATATGAAGCTTCCTGGGATTATGTCCTATATATTTTCACTTTCTGATTAATTTTATGTGAAATTCCCCTGTGATTTTAGATCTGTAAGTTCTGACAGAATGTGCTGGAATGTATACACATTTCATAAGTGAGTCAGATACTTAGTAGGCACTCCATATTTATTAAAACATTTGGTTCATAAATATAGGTTTACTTAAGGCAAAAAGTAATTATTGGAATAATCATCCACTTTCTTCAAAACGTATCCGAATCGTGGTGTAACTTAATCCCAAATGTTTGTTTTATGTTTCAGTGATTCTCAGCATATTTTACAACTTTCATGGTGTTTCTTTATTCAGAAATGAAGAGGTTTTCTTGTTTTTTTAGCTTTTCTTCTCTCTTTTCTTTCTTTCTTTTTTTTTTTTGCATCTAAGGGATGGATTACAGCCTTTGCATTCTGTGTAAGAGTAGGAGCAATATATTAATAACATAATAAATTTCTCTAATGTCATTTAAATGCTTATTCATAAAACTTTTCGTTAGAGCTTTTATGATTGATCGTAATGAATTTTCTGCCCAGTCTTACTGCCATAAAACACATGACAATGGTTCAAAATACTTGTTTTTCGTGGGCACACAGTCGCAATTTAAAATTGCAGGTATATAGAAGGATTCCTTTTTATACTTGGTACATCTGTTTTATTCAGAATTTGGGGGGTTAAATTTTCTCTTACTCTTGTTTTGCAATTCCATAACAATGTGCTTCCCTTTTAGTGGTAGGTTCCACAACATTAGCTAATTGTGTTTCTGTTTTTCACCTATGTACTGTTTTTCGATGAGTTTTCAACTCAGTGCATTTTAAGACAACATGGGGTTTAATTCAAGTTTGAATCAGCCATATGTCTATCGTCAGTAAAATTATGTATGTATTTGTCTGTATGTTACCCATGCTTTGTTCATGATTTACCTTGTTCATTTCTTTTGTTGGTTAGAGGTCAATGGTTGTGTTATCCCGCCTGGGTGAGTTGTCATAAAAATAGAAGTAATTTCATCATTTATTTATTGATGAATTTATATTCTCTTTGTGTGAAACACTTTTTTGAATTGAAGGTAATTTTTATAAACTTTTGTACCTCTATTATCAACTTTAATTATTATACTTTGTTCTTAACTGTGGTCAAAACACGTGACATAAAATTTACCGTCTTAACCAAACAAAAGCGAAAACAAAAACAACTCTCCCCCCCAAATAAGGACCACCAAATCACAAGATCACCGTTAGTTAGCGCTATTCAACCTGCATGCATTTTTAGAATTAGCTAGAATAATGTCATGTAAATTTCAAACTAAAAAAAAATACTGTCAAGGCATCTATTCAAGTCTTTAAGCTCGAATCTCTGAAGTTAGCTTCAGATGGAGGTGGAGACCTAGGTCCCCAGTGAGCTTTAGGACAAGTAGAAATGAGATTCTGTGGCAAAGAGAGTGTATAGTAAGGCCCAGTAGGACCTAGATAAGTGTTTGTTGACTGGTATTAAGTGAAAAAAAAAAAATTCCCTTGTTTTCTGAAAGCACATGGAGCTTGTGAACCAAGGTCAGAACAAAAGAAACAAAGCTGCAATGTTCGTATGCATCATCACTGGAAAACATAATCTTTTAAAAATAGTCCTTCTCGTTTTACAAATGTAGTCAAGTTTAGAAAGTACAGACACATGAAAAGAAGCAAATAAAACCCATGCATATATCCACTCATAAACGAGCCTGCTAACAACTTGGGGTTTATTTTTTCTCTCCTTGGCAACTTTACTGGGATAGAATTTACATAATATAGAATCCACTCATTTGAAGTATACAATTCAAAAATGTCTTAGTATGTTAACAACCTTATGCCACCAGCACAATCTCATTTTGGGGCATTTTATCTTCCCTGCTAAAACCCCCCACCCAGGGCGCCTGGGTGGCTCAGATGGTTAAGCGTCTGCCTTCGGCTCAGGTCATGATCTCAGGGTCCTGGGATCAAGTCCCGCATCGGGATCCCTGCTCAGTGCAGAGCCTGCTTCTCCCTCTCCCTCTGCCACTCCCTCTGCTTGTGCTCTTCTGTCTCTCTGTCAAATAAATAAATAAAATCTTTAAAAAAAAATAAATAAATAAAAATAAAACCCCCCACCCATTAACAGATCATTCCTGCTCTCCCCAGCCCTAAGCGCCCACTGATCTATTTTCTATCTCTGACAAAATTTGCCTATTCTGGATATTTCATACAAATAGCCTTATAGGATACGTGATATTTCGTGTTTGGCTTCTTTCACTTACCATAATCTTTCCAAAGATTGTTGTAATATGTGTCAATACTTCTTGTTTTTGCAGAATAATATTTTATTCTGGAGATATGTCACATTTTAAAAACATTTTATTTATTTATTTTAAGTAATCTCTGTGCCCAATGTGGGGCTCAAACCCACAACCCCGAGATCAAGTGTCTCATTCTCCACCGACTGAGCCAGCCGGGCGCCCCACATAGACCACATTTTTAATCCATTCAACAGTCGGGGGACTTTTGGGTTGTTTCCACCTTTTGGCTGTTATGAATAATACTTCTATGACCATTCACGCCCATGTTTTTGTGTGGACATATATTATCATTTCTCTTGTGTTTAAACCTAGAAGTGAAACTCTTGGATCACATTCATCGTTTTTCCTTTGCTTATTTATTGATATAGGGCCCTCCTCCCCAACAAATGGACTAATTTTGAACACACTGTTAAGTTTAGCTTGCTCCCACCCCCCAACTTAAAAACATACTCTGAGACATCTTTTCATATCATTAAGTATTTCTAACCTATAATCTGAAAAACGAATTAGTGTTTTAGGCAAAATACAGCCTAAGCCTGGAAAATGATATTGAGGGGGTAGAATTGAGGGCAGTTCTCCAGGTGTGCCCGCCCCAAACTATCTGGAAGGTTCTAGTATTATTTTAACAGTAAAGTCAACACACAAGCAGCCTGTGTATGTGGAGTGATGCACAACTTTTAAATATTAACACTCCAATAATAAGGGGTAACAAGGAGTCCTTTTGGCTGGGAGTTTGGGCTACTTATTTCCACTTGGATACCTTCAGCCCCAGGATTCCTTCCCCAACAGAGACACCGCAGGGAGCAGTTAAGTGTGTGGCCAGTGAGGGGCCACTTGGGGGCTTCCCACTGTCCTCGCTGCGGGGGGACCACTGACCCCCTGCCCGTGGCAGAGAGGCCTGAACTGGCAGCAGAGCAGACTTCCCGAGACATGTTTTAGGGATTTCTCAATTCAGTTTGTAAATACGGTCACTTTGGGTATGAAAAGGTCTAATACCAAGTACATAAAAAGTACCTACGGACGCCTGGGTGGCTCAGCTGGTGAAGCATCTGCCTTAAGCTCAGGTCATGATTCCAGGTCCTGGGATCGAGCCCCGCATCAGGCTCCCTGCTCGGCGGGAAGCCTGCTTCTCCCTCTCCCACTCCCCCTGCTTGTGTTCCCTCTCTTGCTGTGTCTCTCTCTGTCAAATAAATAAAATCTTAAAAAAAAAAAATAAGTACTTAAAATGAAGTTCTGTGATTAAAAATAAAAACATCCTTTTGGGGTGTAATGCAAGAGACTCGTGCTTCCACACCAGCCGGTTTGCTCTTGTCCAAAGTGAGGAGGCAAAGGCAAGGGATGGAAAGAGGCAGGAGCGGGAAAGTTGTTTGCAGAGACCCAGGCACATGTGTCTTGTTTTTCATTGTTTTGAGTAAATTTTGATTAGAAACAAAATGATATTTTAAAGGTCAGTTACTGTTCAGTGCTGGGAGGACCACCTGGCAGGAGAGAAAGCATGGGGCGGTTCTCGGTGACGACCCCTGGGCCCCCTGCACCCCCGTTCCACCCACTCCTTGTCCCCTCCCAGGACCCCAGGGTCCTGAGCTGTGTTTAACATTCCCTGTACCTTCCTTTTTTTCTTTCCTTCTTTCTTTCTTCCTTCCTTCCCTCTCCTTCTTTCCTTCCTTTCTTTCTTTTAAGATTTTGTTTATTTATTTTGACAGAGAGAGTGCACACAAGTAGGGGGAGCAGCAGAGAGAGAGGGAGAAGCAGACTCCTCGCTGACTGGGAGCCCCATGTGGGGCTCGATCCCAGGACTCTGAGATCATGACCTGAGCCAAAAGCAGACGCTTAACCATCTGAGCCACCCAGGAGTCCCGAGAATAATTGTTTCTAAAGGAAAAGGATATCGCATGACTTCTTAACTTAACAACCTGTTTCGCTCACTACCTTTAACACTCATTTCAGATCTATTCCCCTTCTCACCTCCTGGGGCACTTAACAGTTTCCACGGTGTCAGACCGTGTGGCGTTTTATCATATCTCATTCACTGCTTTTCCATTTTGTGGCTGACTCTGCTGCATGTCACTCCTCTCTGGAGGAATTAGCCCTCAGGGTTATACCAAGTTCAACAAAAGACAAACTCATGAGACATGATTTGCAAACATATAAGGAAACAAGCCATCATGAGTGAGAGTCAGCAGAAACTATGAACAACAGACTTAGGCCAGTGGAAGATTTCAGACCGTGGAGTGATCAGATACAGATAACTAGATACCTATGGGGGTGCCTGGGTGGCTCAGTTGTTAAGCGTCTGCCTTCGGCTCAGGTCATGATCCCAGAGTCCTGGCATCGAGCCCCACATCGGGCTCCCAGCTCGGCCGGAAGCCTGCTTCTCCCTCTCCCACTCCCCCTGCTTGTGTTCCCTCTCTCGCTGTGTCTCTCTCTGTCAAATAAATAAATAAAATCTAAAAAAAACAAAAAAACAAAAACTAGATACCTATGTATGACAAAAAGAAAAAGGAGTTAAAAATTGAGCAACTGAAGAGACTTCCAAAAATGACCAGATGGGGGGCGCTTGGCTGGCTCAGTCAGAAAAGCGACCGACTATTGATATATAGGTTGAAGGAAAAAGTCCATATGATGATCTCAGTATACATGGAAAAGGCATTTGAGAAAAGTCAACAATCATTTATGGTAAGAATGCTTACCAAGGTAGGCATGGAAGGGAAATTCCTTAATCTGAGTGCATTAGTTTGCTAGGGCTGCGATCACATGGTACCACCGACTAGGTGACTTACACAGGAGAAAAGTATATCTTCCCAATTCTGGAGCCTGGAAGTCTGAGATCAAGGTGTCGGCAGGGTAGGGTCCTTCTGAGGCTGTGAGGGAGAATCTGCTCCAGGCCTCTCTCCTTGGCTTGTACATGACCATCTCCCATATGCCTTTTCCCAGCATCTTCCCTCTGTGTGGCTAACTTTCCCCTTTTTGTAAGGACACCAGTCATATTGGATTAAGCCCCACCCCAATGACCTCATTAAAAAATTTTTTTTTAAAGATTTTATTTATTTATTTGACAGAGAGAGAGAGAGGACAAGCAGGGGGAGCTGCAGGCAGAGGGAGAAGCAGGCTCCCTGTAGAGCAGGGAATCCAGGACTCTGAGATCATGACCTGAGCCGAAGGCAGGCACTTAACTGACTGAGCCACCCAGGCACCCCTAAAAGAATTTTTTAAAAGTAATCTCTACCCCCAACATGAGGCTTGAACTCATGACCCGGAGATCAAGGGTCACGTGCTCTACTGACTGAGCCAGGCAGCCCCCCGCCCCTCCCCAGTGACCTCATTTTAACTGAATATTATCTCTCTAAAAACCCTGTCCTCAAACTGGTCACATTTGGAGGTTGCTGGGGGTTAGGACCTCAACATATAAATTGGGGGGGGAGGGGTGGGGACAATTTAGCCATAACGTAAGCTAGGAAATTCTTTAATCTGAGAAACCATCCTTTTGAGTCAGAAACATAACAATGATCCTCACCATTACTGATTTTATTTAGTATTAAAGAGGAGGTATTAGCTAATGCAGTAAGACAAGAAAAATAAATGAAATGCAGAATTGGAAAAAAACCAAACTGTCATCATTTGAAGTTGACATGACTGTCTGCCTATATTCTTGCTGCCCAACAGAACTATAGCATGGGCCACATAGGCCATTAAAAATTGGTAGTAGGCACATTAAACAAAGTAAAAAGAAGCAGGTGGAATTAATTTTAGTACTGTATTTTATTTAACCCAGTAGATCTAAAACGTCATTTCAATATGTGATCAATATTAAACTTATTCATCAGATATTTTCATTCCTTCCCTTGGGCTAAGTCTTTGGAATCCAGTGTATATCTTAAGCAAACAGCACATCTCACTTTACCCACATTTCTGGGGCTCAGTACCCATGTGCAGCTCTTTCTTTAGCAGGAAGGTGCTTCAGAAGTGAAGCAGCAGGACACCTGGGCAGCTGAGTCGGTTGAATGTCCAATTCTTGATTTCAGCTCAGGTCATTATCTCAGGATCATGACATTGAGCCCAGCATCAGGCTCCGTGCTGGGTGTGGAACCTGCCCTAGATTCTCGCCCTCTCCTTCTGCCCTTCCCTCCTGCAGCCACGCCCTCCATTCTCTCTCTCTCTCTAAGAAAAGGAAAAAGCGAAGCAGCAGATGTGTTCCTGCTGGTGGGAAGGTCTGTGTTAGGTCAGGCTCTGTGGCAGCTCACACATGCTGCTGATCGCTGGCTCACCTCTTCGGAGCGGAGCCGTAGGTGAGCCAGGCAACGCCAGGTCCCGCCGGATCTCCTCCAGCCAGGTTTGTGTGCGGCTCTGCGGGGAAGGCGCTGACTTCTCCTGCAGGTCACCCACACCACTGAAGTTGGAGGCTTTGAGGCGGTGATAGACCAACATGGGTCTGGCTCGTCCTTGTGGGTTCCAGTTGCCCTTCCTTTCCCCATTTCACACCCACCTTTCCTGTTCAACGGCCTGCCTACACAGAAGCACAACCACACAGGAACTATGTAATCAGCTCCTACTGTTACCCAAGGTCAAAGCCACAAAAGAATCCTTTCTTCTGTAGTTGATTCTGGTGATTCTGATAAATTCTAATGGATACGGGAAGAATAGGAGAAGATGATTGTAGTTAATTCTAGCGTAATAAACGTATGAAAATCCACAAGTCAATGATACCTAAGAAGGAAAAGCTAAAAACAAACAACAACAACAACCAGCCCATCTCACTTGTTACCATCGAAAATGACTGTAATGCAACCTCCCTTTTCTCAGAACTGGTACTTGAAGGAAAAGAATTAGAGCATTTATCCCAGTAGAATATACTCTATATTTCATAGGAACCAAGTAGGCTCAATTGATGAGGGAAAGCTCTATTCACACAAGAATCCCAGCTAATAAATGTAGAATGAATGCTAGAATTAAAAAATAAACCTTTTCGGGGCACCTGGGTGGCTCAGTCTTTAAGCATCTGCCTTCAGCTCAGGTCATGATCCCAGGGTCCTGGGATGGAGCCCCGCATCAGGCTCCCTGCTTGGCGAGAAGCCTGCTTCTCCCTCTCCCACTCCCCCTGCTTGTGTTCCCTCTCTCGCCGTGTCTCTCTGTCAAATAAATAAAATCTTTAAAAAATTTTTTTAAATAAAATAAAAAAATAAACCTTTTCTCTTACCAATGCCCACATGCCTGACCTTCCAGCAGGCCAAAAAGTGTTCTTCCAGCCCCAAGCCTGGGAATGGACAGTCACTGACTTCGGATGATCAGCCCGTCTTCGATCAGTTTCCAGATCTGCAGACCAGAGTTGGCATTGGCGATTTCCTTGGTTTCACTGGGGTCCAACCAGACCTTCTTTTTGCCACAGCCAAGAACACTGGAGGCAAGCCTCTTCTTTCTCTTCTTCTTTTTTTTTAAAGCTTTATTTATTTATTTGACAGAGAGAGAGAGAGAGCACAAGTAGGGGAAGCAGCAGAGGGAGAGGGAGAAGCAGGGAGCCCACTGAGCAGGGAGCCCGACTCGGGGCTCGATCCCAGGACCCCAGGATCATGAGCGCCCCGAGACAAGCCTCTTCTGAAGCCTGAGCTTACTCATGGCTGTGGCCACAGCGGCAAAAGGAAAGGAGAGGCTGTATTTCGAGTGGCGGAGCTGGCCGAGCCCGAGGAGGGGACCCGCCAACGTTGCGAGGGGAAGCAGAAGAAAGCACATGTGTGCGGTCCTCCTCTGCACCATGTTATGGGGCATCCATTCAGTGGAACCGGCCTCCACCATGAACAGATGATCTACAGTGTATGCGTGATGCGGGAAGGTGTCCACTGTGTAGTGAGGGGAGAAGAATCAAAGCTCCGGGCCACACGTGTCACACGAACCCAACTGTGTGCGCGCGTGTGTGCATCCGGAGAACGTCTAGAAGGACACACACCATATGGCTAACAGCGGCAACCCCTGGGGAGGGGCTGCAGGGAGGAAGGAAATGGATTTATTTTTACTCCTCTACACACTGCTGGGATATTTTATTTATTCCTTTATTTTATTTATTTCGTTTCT
Organism: Leptonychotes weddellii; assembly: GCF_054177405.1. Lineage (NCBI taxonomy): Eukaryota > Metazoa > Chordata > Mammalia > Carnivora > Phocidae > Leptonychotes > Leptonychotes weddellii. The sequence goes on from NC_138372.1 coordinate 5,922,548, forward strand.
TTTCATTTCGTTTTGTTTTGTTTACAACAAGCATTACTCCTTGTGGTGTACAATTTTTGGAGCCCACACGTGTTTGCTTCTGGCTAGGACTCAGATCAGGTACAATAAGGGGTGGCTGGGGCAAGAGGGGGTGACATTCCGTGTGTCCCTGGGGCTGGCTGGAGAAGGGAAATGACCGGGGAGAGGGAAGGGGAGGCAAAGCAGCCAGCCTAGATCCTGCTTTTTTTTTTTTTTTTTAAGATTTTTATTTACTTATTTGAGAGAGAGAGCGAGCAAATGAGAGAGAGAGAGAGAGAGCATGAGGGGGGGGGTGGTCAGAGGGAGCAGACTCCCCACTGAGCAGGGAGCCTGATGTGGGACTCGATCCCGGGACTCCAGGATCATGACCTGAACTGAAGGCAGTCACTTAACCAATTGAGCCACCCAGGAGCCCCGATCCAGCTGGGTTTTGTTTTGTTTTTTTTTTTTAAAGATTTTATTTATTTGACAGAGACATAGTGAGAGCAGGAACACAAGCCGGGGGAGTGGGAGAGGGAGAAGCAGGCTCCCTGCGGAGCAGGGAGCCCGATGTGGGACTCGATCCCAGGACCCTGGGATCATGACCCGAGCCGAAGGCAGACGCTTAAGGACTGAGCCACCCAGGCGCCCCTCCAGCTGGGTTTTTATCTTCACTTCCTCCCCCTGCCCAACTGGGTTACGAGGGACAAGCTGGATAGATCCCTCGGTGGGCACCCCCCAGCCCCCAAGGCCCACTGTGGCCCTAGGCCATTTGTTTGTTTGAAGATGAGTTTTCCTGCTATGCAGAGCTGCCCCTGGGCTCCAGATGTAAATAAAAGCGATCTGTCATTTTCTTCCCCCTCTTTTTGTTTTGTCTTCCCTGGTGGGGTGTTAAGGACAGGCCAGGGCCTGTTTCTAAAAGTCCCTTTAATTATTTAGAAAAAGGGGCGCCTTGGTGGCTCAGTCGTTAAGCATCTGCCTTCAGCTCAGGTCATGATCCCAGGGTCCTGGGATCGAGCCCCACATCGAGCCCCACATCGGGCTCCCTGCTCGGCCGGAAGCCTGCTTCTCCCTCTCCCACTCCCCCTGCTTGTGTTCCCTCTCACGCTGTCTCTCTCTCTGTCAATTAAATAAATAAATAAATAAAATCTTTAAAAAAAATTATTTAGAAAAAGTCCTACATAATTTAACCAGAGGGACCCCAGGAATCGAATGCATCCTTGCCACAGGGTGCATTGAACAGGAAGTTCAAATTTAGGGAACAGGGCTGTTTTGATACATGAACTGCCCAGATCTCCCAGGAAGGGATATCTAAAAGACCGGTAATGCCTTTGCTGGTCCTGGAGGGCCCCTCAGGTCTTGGGTGAGTCCACGCCCTGGGGGGGCGGGCAGTGCCAACCCAGCAGACCGAGTGGCCAGGCGACTGGGTCAGGGCTGACTCCCCGGTGACCCCTGGCCTGCTGGCTGGTCAACCTGAGAAGTTTGCTGTTGTAATTTTTGAGGTTGGGCTGATGGAAAGTGATACAAAGATCCACGGTGACTAAGGTCTCTTGAAGAGTTGCCATTTTCAGAGTACTTTGAAGATACATTTTATTAGTTGGGGGACTCCTCGGAAATCAAGCCGATGCTATTGTTGATTTGTCTGTCTCCATAGGTCCGTGTGCTCTAAAACTGCAGAGAGTTTACCACCCCCCCACTACCCCCCCGTTTGTTTGCCTAATGAGCTCATATTGCCTAGCTTCTAAAGACCAAATGGTCAGCAATGCAGGGCGCCACACCCTCTTTGCAGTTAGCTCATGACGAGAAAAACATTTCTTCTTTCTTTTTTTAAAGATTTTATTTTATTTATTTATTTTTTTTTTAAAGATTTTATTTATTTATTTGAGAGAGAGAGAATGAGAGACAGAGAGCACGAGAGGGAGGAGGGTCAGAGGGAGAAGCAGACCCCCTGCCGAGCAGAGAGCCCGATGCGGGACTCGATCCCAGGACTCCAGGATCACGACCCGAGCCGAAGGCAGTCGCTTAACCAACTGAGCCACCCAGGCACCCTAAAGATTTTATTTTTTAAGTAATCTCTACACCCAATGTGGGGCTCGAACTTACAACCCCGAGATCAAGAGTCACACGCTCTACCGACTGGGCCAGCCAGGTGCCTCAAGAGAAGGGCATATCTAAGGGAGGGCTTTGGAGTCCTGGGGTCTAAGACTGGTTCCCTTTGAAACACGGTAGATGTTGCCTGGGGAGTCTCTGGGGAGAGATGCTGCCTGACTGTGAGGAGGGCAGGACCCGGCACGGGGAGAAGGTGAGCCCAGTGTGGCTGCAACTGAGGCCTGTTCTGTGAGAAAGCGCTGGTCTGAAATTGAGACTGGGGGGCTGGGCCTTTGTATCCCTGCGTCAGCAGGTGGAGTATGGTGCCTGCCACCAAGAGAGGATCTAAGTGTGACCGTATTACCTCCTACCTCTGGCCGCCCTGACAACTGCGTATCACCTGAGAAAGTTACTTCAGATCTCCACGCCTCAGTTTGCTCCTCGGTAAAATGGGTCAAAATACCCTAACTTCCAAGGTTGCTTTAAGGATTAGAGATACAAAATACACCTAGAGCTTCCAGCACAGTGCTGGTGTGGCTAGTAATATGCAAAATACACACTGGATTTCCGAGACTCAGTACGAGAAAAATAACGTACAATATCTCATAAATATTTTAAATATTAATTACATGCTGAAATGATGTCTTGGATATATTGGATTAAATAAAATTTACTATTCAAATTAATTTCACCTGCTTTTACTTTTTTTAAACGTGGCTACTAGAAAATTAAAATCACACACAGGGCTCATCGGATACACACACACATTGCTCATACATTGGCAAGAGTGTCTAGAGTCTAGATGCTAGACAATATTCTTGGCTATTCCACCAATCCATCAGTGAAAAATTATTCTTAGCACCCATTATGCTGATTAGCAAACCATCTGGTGTTGATTGGAGATAAAAAGAGCCCGAGTGGGGTTTCGATGAGTCTTTCAAATAGGTTCTAACTATCTCTGGAGTTTTGCATTTCTGATTGATCAGAGCAGGCTGTCCCCGGGACGTAGACTGAAACTAAGTCACATGTACAAACTGCGCTGAAGGATTTTAGAGTAAATGGCAGGCACTCGAACACCCTTTCGAAACCCTTCGCTCTTTTTTTTTTTTTTAAAGATTTTATTTATTTGACAGAGAGAGACACAGTGAGAGAGGGAACACAAGCGGGGGGAGTGGGAGAGGGAGAAGCAGGCTTCCTGCAGAGGAGGGAGCCCGATGTGGGGCTCCATGCCAGGACCCTGGGATCATGACCTGAGCCGAAGGCAGACGCTTAACGACTGAGCCACCCAGGCGCCCCCAGAATCTTCTGTTTAAGAAGACAGGAAATCGAGTGCTGTTTTAGAAAGCATTTCATCCAAAATGGTTAACGTATTTATAATGGGGGCTTACGGGAACATTCATTTACGCCAAGCAGCTCTTTCTCCACTGTTTTAAGTCAAGAATATTTTACCGTAGAGGGCGCCAAATACATCCCCTCATTGTTTTCTCCTTTTAAAGAAAACATGACAAATTAGTGACCCGGAAGGTTTGAATAAAAAACACACCAGGGAAATCATTGTTTTAAGAGTTATTTTCAGCTTAATTAATTCACTTTGGCTGTCCAAACTCATTTTAGGTCTGCAGGCTATTTTCGAACAAAATGTTATGACAGAGCTCATACGAAAGATTTGGGGCAAGGATTTCCGTTTGCTGAACTGTCACCTCAAGCTAAACAAATGTCAACAGAGTATCCTTAGGCAAATTAACTTTCCCCTGAATGGGTTCTTTTATCTCATCCATCTGCATTCATTCCCGTGGGTACTTTCAGGCTGGGCTAACATCTTTAGAAACAAATGAATGATGGAAACTTAAAAAAAAAAAAAAAAAATCAATGGGTCGTTTGGGAAAAGTTGGTCCTGGTTTAAATAAATAAAATTCTTCCTCTATCAATTTCAAAGAGTCTAAAAAATCTATTTCAATTTCTTCTATTGATTTCAAGGATTCTAAAATTTTTTTCTTCCAAGAGTTAATTAGAATGACCATGTGACCTAGGGATTCCACTCCTAGGTCTATGCCTCAAAGAATCGAAATCAGGTGTTGAAACAAATACTCACACACAGATGTTCACAGCAGCACCATGAGCAGTGGCCAAATTGTGGGAACAGTTGAAATGTCCATCAACAGATGAATTTGATAAATATACCAAATGTGATATATTTATATAATAGACTATTACTCAGGCATAAAAAGGAATGAAATGCTAATACAATGCTATAAATGGATGAACCTCCAAAAATTATGCTAAGTGAAAGAAGCCAGACAAAAAAGTCAAATATAGGATGGTTCCATGTATATGAAATAAGCAGAATGGGTAAATCCACAGAGAGAGAAAGCAGACTGGTGGTTGCCAGGGAGTGAAGGAAGGAGGGGTGGGGAATGACTGTTTAATGGGTACAGGATTTTCTCGGGGGTGATGAAAATGTTTTGGAACTAGACAGAGGTTGGTGGCTGCACAACATTGTGAATATACTAAATGCCACTGAATTGTACTCTTCAAAAAGGTTAACTTTATGTTATGTAAATTTCACCTCAATTAAAAAAAATTAAAAAAAATTTTTCACTCTTTCTGCAACCGCATATTGGATGGTGTGGGGAATGGAATTTTCTTTTTTTTTTTTTTTTAAGATTTTATTTTATTTATTTGACAGAGAGAGAGAGAGACAGCTAGAGAGGGAACACAAGCAGGGGGAGTGGGAGAGGGAGAAGCAGGCTCCCGGCCGAGCAGAGAGCCCGATGCCGGGCTCGATCCCAGGACCCTGGGATCATGACCTGAGCCAAAGGCAGATACTTAACGACTGAGCCACCCAGGCGCCCCGGCAATGGAATTTTCTAAATAGCCAAAAGACCTTTTATGGGCATCCGTCAAATAGGTTTCCCGGGTCAGCCTGGACTCTTGCTAACCTTGCAGCAGGGAGACACCAAACTCATTCCTCTTTCATTGTGGATCCTTTATTCCTCTACAGAGCAACTGTTTGCAATTGCACTGAGGATCGTGTATGAAACTAAGATAAATAAATAAAAATTCTGCACAGTATTTTTCTGACCACTGGATGTCATGAGCGCACAGTATATACCTCAGCTAGAAAAACTGCCCTCGGAGGAACTCAGCTTCATTCAACATGGCGGTGGTCGTCCTCCGTATGTCTGAGCAGAGGGCATGGGGCAAGGGATGAGCTGTAAAAGTTTTGTTTGTGCAAGCGTGACATTGAGAGGCATTAAGAGTACCTTTTGGCCTTAGACGGTACAGAGCTTCACTCATTTAGCAAATTAAAATAAGGACAAGTAGATGCTTGTCACTATCTTATTTCCCATTGAATGGTCTTTAAAATTTTTTAAACTTTATTCTTTTTAAGTAGGCTCCATGCCCACCACAGGGTTCAACCTCACGACCCTGAAATCAAGAGTGGCATGCTCTACTGAGTGCGCCAGCCAGGTCCCCCGCGCCCACCCCGGCCTCCCCTTTGAATAGTCTTTAATTCCTCTAGAGAGTAACTTCTGTGTAAATCATCCTGAGTGCAGTTGATCCCACTTCAGAATCGTACAGCTATGGAATGTTCAGATATACCCAGCTTTGATATCAGTATTTCCTCATTTATGAAAGTACTCTTGTTTCCTCTCAAAGCTGGGGCAGTTAGGGAGGCCTGAGTGTGCCAACCAGCAGCTCTAATTATTCCTCTTGGTTGTGGGAAATCATCTGTGTCAATAACATTGCTAACTTTTTTTTTTTTAATTAGGAAGGAAGGTCAATGAATTGAGTAGGAAATAAATTTGGGCTCTTGATAGTTTAAATCTCATACTTCCAAGGACACCAGGTTTCCCCGCCCCCTCCACAGGTGGGTCTGTCTGCAAGTTATAAGGATTTGAATGGTTTGTTAAAAGCCAATTCAGGTTCATGAAGATGGAAGTGTTGAAATCTGGGCTTAGAGAAATTGGAAACAGGGGGCTGGAAACAAACAATATATCCACAAAATTAGATAAGACATCTAAAAAATACATTTTTCTTCCTTTCTTGTTTTAAAGATTATTTATTTGAGAGAGAGAGAGAGAGAGAGACGCTCCCAAGCAGACTCCCTGCTGAGCGAGGAGCTGGATACGGGGCTCAATCCCACGACCCATGAGCTCATGACCTGAGCAGAAACCATGAGTTGGATGCTTAACCGACTGAGCCACCCAGGCACCCCTACATTTTTATTTCTATGAGGTATTCAATAGTAGGTGATGTAAAGTAGCAGCCCAGCACCTGAGCAAACCCAGGAGTGAAGGAAGGGAAGCTTATACTTTAAAAATGCACTTAAATTCTCCCCATCCTTCACACTAACAACTTCTAGTATGGAATAAAGATCAGATTCGGAACTTAAAAAGAAAATCTGATCATTCTTTAGAATGATGGTGCGAGAAGAAATAGGAAGGACCGGGAGTGACAGGTGTATGTTTTGGGATGAGTGGCCAGAGTTACCTTCTCTTAAGAGTTACTCTCCACCAGTAACCTGAATGGGATGAGGGAGGAGTCATATGAATATTTAGGGAAACAGCCTTCCAAGCAGAGAAACAGCAGGTGCAAAGGCCCTGTGGTGAGAGCACATTTTATAGGAGAAGAGCAGGAAAGGGGGGCAGAAGGTGGTAGGAGATGGTGTTACCCTGAGTGAGACCAGAGCCACTGGATGGCTTTGAGCAAGGATTGCCCTGAGCTGGTTCATGTTTTAGAAGGTTCTCTATGGCCACTTGGAGAATAGACTATAAGGGAGGACCTGAGTAGAAGTAGGAGACCGGGTGGAGACCACTACAGGTGTCCAAGCAAGGGAGCTGGGACACTCAACAGACTGAGCCACCCAGGAGCCCCTAAGATTTTATTTCTAAGTAATCTCTACACCCAACGTGGGCTTGAACCCACAACCCTGAGATCAAGAGTGGCATGCTCTACCGACTGAGCCAGCCAGGTGCCCCAATTTTTTTTTATTTATTTTCTATTTATTTATTTAAATTTTTTTTAAAAGATTTTATTTATTTATTCATGACAGACAGAGAGAGAGAGAGAGGCAGAGGGAGAAGCAGGCTCCCAAGGAGCAGGGAGCCCGATGCGGGACTCGATCCCAGGACCCTGAGATCATGACCTGAGCCGTAGGCAGACGCTTAACCATCTGAGCCACCCAGGCGCCCTATTTAAAATTTTTTAAATATTGGCTTCCTCCAACCAGAATGTAAGCTCTGTGAAAGCATAGCTTAGAAAAGTGACAGAAATATTGCATATTTGTGGAGGTATCTCTTCGGAATGCTTTCATATGCACGTGACGGAACTCCCAACTACCAGAGACTCAGACAAAAGGGGTTATTTCCTCGGATAACAAGAAGTCCAGAGGCAGTTTCTGGCAGTGCCTCAGCTGCTCTATGAAGCCGTTGAGGACCCAAATTCTTCCTCTCATTCTGCTCTGCCGTCATTAACATGCTCGCTTTTTACCTTCTTGGTCGCAAGATAGCTGCCACAGCTCCACGCATCAGACCTGAATTTTAGTGCCAAAGAAAGAGGAAGAAACAATGTTGGCAAGCTCTGCTCTCTTCTTGCCTGTTTTTGTAAGAAAGCAAGAGCTTTGGGGCACCTGGGTGACTCAGTCGGTTAAGCGTCTGCCTTCGGCTCAGGTCATGATCCCGGGGTCCTGGAATCGAGCCCCGCATCGGGCTCCCTGCTCAGCGGGGAGCCCGCTTCTCTCTCTCCCTCTGCCACTCCCCCTGCTTGTGCTCTCACTCTCTCTCTGTCAAATAAATAAAATCTTAAAAAAAAAAAAAAAGAAAGAAACTGTTATGTAAAAAAAAAAAGAAAACAAGAGCTTTCCTAGAAATCTCCCCAGCCGATTTCCCTTTATGTCTCATTGGCCAAAAGTGAGTGGTGTGGCCACTATTAGCCACAAGAGGGGCTGGGACGTGGGCGAAGGAAAAGGGACGGTTAGTCAGCAATGGTGCCTTCCACGGTTGAGTAAATGAACTAAGAGATTGATCAATAACAAAATGACACTCCCATAAGGAACCAAACAGGCCCAGGGAATGCAGACTGAAAACTCAGAAAGTCTTTTTTTTTTTTTAAAGATTTATTTATTTGACAGAGAGAGACACAGCGAGAGAGGGAACACAAGCAGGGGGAGTGGGAGAGGGAGAAGCAGGCTTCCCACCAAGCAGGGAGCCCTATGCGGGGCTCGATCCCAGGACCCTGGGATCATGACCTGAGCCGAAGGCAGACGCTTAACGACTGAGCCACCCAGGCGCCCGAAAACTCAGAAAAGTCTTAGGAAGCTTGTTTGTTCACTCGTTAGTTAGTTCGTTCTTTCATTCATTCATTCACTCATTCATTCATTCCTGTTTTGTTTCGGGTTTTTGTATCTAAATTCATGAGTGATATTATAATTTTTCCTTATTATGCTGTCCTTGTTAGATTTTGGTGCCAAGGATATACTAACCTTATAAATGAGTCAGAGAGAGTTCTCTTTTATTGGCAAATGTTTTCTGTAAAGGGCCAGATAGTAAACACACTAGGCTTTGCAGATTCTATGGTCTCTGGCGCAACTACTCAGCATGCTAGTTAGTGTTTGAGAGTGGCCACAGACGACGGGTAGAACAGACAGGGCCAAATTCAGCCCACAAACTGTGGTTTACCTATCCCCGCTCTGGGCTATGTTTTGCATAAGTTTAGAATTATTTGTGTCTTAAAATGGTTGAGAAAACAGTCTTGTGATACCTCATGGACCTGCTTTTGATTTGTGAAGATGTGTTTAAACTGTTGATTCAATTTCTTTAAAAATTATAAGATAATTCTGCTTGTCTCTTTCTAAGAGACATTACATTACATTATATTCTTGTAGAGAGTTGCCCATTTGATCTGTTTTCACACCAAGGGACAAACAGTTGTTCATAATTAACTTGTTTTTTTTAATGTTTTATTTATTTATTCATGAAAGTCAGAGAGAGGGAGAGAGAGGCAGAAGGAGAAGCAGCCTCCCTGCCTAGCAGGGATCCCAATGTGGGACTCGATCCTAGGACCCTGGGATCATGACCTGAGCCGAAGGCAGACGCTTAACCATCTGAGCCACTCAGGCGCCCATAATTAACTTGTTAAATTGTGGTTATAAATATATATATATATAATATTATTATATATGTAAATTTTACTATATCTTACTACTCTCTATAGAGTAAAATTTACCATTCTAACCACCAAAAAGTAAAAAAATTTAATTGTGGTAAAATATTCATGATATAAAACTTACCATCTTAGCCATTTTAATTTTTTAATTTTATTTATTTTTTTAAAAGATTTTATTTATCTATTTGAGAGAGAGAGCGAGCACAAACAGGGGCGAGGGGCAGAGGGAGAGGGAGACGCAGACTCCCTGATGAGCAGGGAACCCGACGCGGGACTCGATCCCAAGACCCATGAGATCATGACCTGAGCTGAAGGTGCAGAACTGACCACTGGAACCATTTTTAAGTGTACAGTTTGGTGGCATTAAGCACATTTACATTGTTGGGCAACCACACTACCATCCATCTCCAGAAGTTTTTTCTCCAGAAGTTTTCCATCTTCCCAAGTAGAAACTGGATCTACTCAACAGGCCCTGGTAACTTCTATTCTACTTTCTGTGTCTATGAATCTGCCTACTCCAGGTACCTCATGTAAGTGGAATCATACAGTACGTGTCCCTTTGTGTCTGGCTTCTTTCACTTGGCACGCTTTCCGGGTTCATCCTGGTTGTAGTGTGTATCTGTCAGAATTTCATTCCTAGCTCCCACTATGGTGGTGATGATTTTGTGATACATACATATATCAAGTTAATACACTGTCCACCTTAATTTACACAATGTTAGATGTCAGTTTTATCTCAATAAAGCTGGAAAAAAAAATAAATAAAAATACTTTCCTTCCTTTTAAAGGCTGAATAAATAATATGACATTGTATATATATGCCACATTTAGTTCATCCATTCATCTGTCAAAGGACATTTGGGCTGTTTGCACTTTTTGGTTATGATGAATATCGCTGCTGTGAACATGGGTGTGCAAGTATCTGTCTGAGTCCCAGCTTTCAATTTTTTGGGCTGTGTATCAAGAAGCGGAGGGGCTCCTGGCTCAGTCAGAAGAGCATGAGACGCTTGGTCTCCGGGTGGTGAGTTCGAGCCCCACGTTGGGTGTAGAGATTATTTGAATGAATAAATAAATAAAAACTTAAAAAAAAGAGGAATTGCTGGATCAGACAGTAATTCTATGTTTAGCTTTTTGAGGAATTGCCAAACGGTTTTCCGTCATTATTAACTGTTTAATTGAAGTTCTACGCATCGGTGATCGCATAAATCAGACATGCACACTTCACTCAATCATCTCAAATCAATGCCCAGGTCAGAATCCTTACTGGCTCTCCAGGAGGCTCCTTGTGTTCCCTTCCAGTCACCCCCACTACTGGAGATGAGTTTTGCTTGCTTTGGAACTTTATATAAATAGAATCATTTTTCATTTATTCTTCTGTGATTACCTTCTTTCATTTAACATATTGTGAGCTTCCTCCATGTAGTTGCCTGTAACCGTAGCTAATTCATTCCCCTGTATAAATATACCACCACTGGGGCTCCTGGCTGGCTCATTCGGAGGAGTGTGCGACTCTCCATCTCAGGGTTGTGAGTTTGAGCCCCAGGTTGGGTGTGGAGTTTACTTAAAATTTTTTTTAAAGTTTCATTTTCTGTTTGTTGCTGTTATATAGAAATACAATTGCATTCTGTAGACTGTCCTTGTATACATCAACTTTGTATACTCCCTTATTAACTGTAATAATATATTTGTTGATATTTTGGATTTTCTATGTACTCAGTTATGTCATCTGTGAATAAGACAGTTGTATTTCTGCCTTTCTAATCCCGAAAACTTTCCCTCCTTTATTTATTTATTTTTTTTAAAGATTTTATTTATTTATTTGAGAGAGAGAGAATGAGAGACAGAGAGCACGAGAGGGAAGAGGATCAGAGGGAGAAGCAGACTCCCCCCTGAGTAGGGAGCCCAATGTGGGACTCGATCCTGGGACTCCAGGACCATGACCTGAGTTGAAGGCAGTCGCTTAACCAACTGAGCCACCCAGGCGCCCTCCCTCCTTTATTGCGCTGGCCTGGACTTCCAGGTAAATTTTAAATTTTAAGTTGGGGTAGCAAGTATCGTAGTCTCTTTCCTAACATCAGAGGAAAACTTCCAATGTTTCACCATTAAGTATGATGCTTGCTGTAGAATTTTTTGCAGATATTCTTAATCAGATTGAGAAAATTCCCCCTTTCCCCTAGCTTCCTAAGAGGCTTTTTAAAAAAATCATAAGTGGATTTTGATTTTCTCTTTTGGATGGTGAATTTTATTGATTGATTTTCTCTGCGTACGCTGAAATGCTTTTAATATCTTTTTCTCCTATTTTTTGTTACGTTGATTTTCGGTTGTTAAACTCACCTTGCATTCCTGGGACAAACCCAACCTCTGGTGACGTATTATCCTGTTTATATATCCCTGTCTTGGTGAGCTCTGATGTTTTCCAAGAGGTTTTTAAAAAAACGAATTTGCCCTTGGGGTGCCTGGCTGGCTCAGTCGGAGGAGTGCGTGGCTCTTGATCTTGGGGTTGTGAGTTCCAGCCCCTCGTTGGGTGCAGAAATTACTTAAAAATAAAATATTAAAAAAAAAACAAACTCGAGGCACCTGGGTGGCTCAGTTGTTAAGCGTCTGCCTTCGGCTCAGGTCATGATACCAGGATCCTGGGATCGCACCCCACATCGGGCTCCCTGCTCCGCAAGAAGCCTGCTTCTCCCTCTCCCACTCCCCCTGCTTGTGTTCCCTCTCTCGCTGTGTCTCTCTGTCAAATAAATAAATAAAATCTTTAAAAAAAAAAAAACAACTAATTTGTCCGGCATTTCTAGTTTTCTTGGTGGAAGTGTTGGTAAAAAAATAAGTTGGGCTTCCTTTGCTGAAGCGGAAAAACCTGAAAGATTTTAAATTTCAGTCTACCCGTTACACTCTCCTTTTCACGCTTCGATCGATATCGCAGAGGTGTGTGTGGGCACAAGGCAAAGGACACCCTATTTCTGATGTGAGCACTGCTAAGGCTGTCCCTCAGGCCAAAGGTGACTCCTCTGTCCCTCTTGATGCACATCAAGGGGTGCTGGTCCTGCCCGCTCCTGGAAGACTGACCACACTGGGTCTTTGATACCCTCTCCTAAAGTCCTACAGACACTTGTTCAGGTTACTGGGTTGCTGTACAGTCCAACCAGCTGACCCTGGTCACACCGTGGTGACTGTTAAGAGCTCAGAGAAGTGCCCAGCAATAGGTATTCTCCCCACAGATCAGCCCTGGTCCATCTTGCTCCCCCACAGCCCCTGTTGGGGGGACACACATTCCTGGCGTGTTTCGTGACATTGAGTCTAAATCCAGTTTTCAGTGGCTCAAAGTTTCATTTAGCTTGGTGGTAGGCTGAATATCGCCTACCTTGTGGTAGGCTGAATATCGCCCCCTTACCCAAATGACCATGTCCTATTCCCCAGAACCTGTGACTGTCACAAGAGACTTGCAGATGTGATTAAAGACCTTGAGATGGGGAGATTATCCTGGATTTTTGGGGTGGGTCCTATATGCAATCTTAAGGATCCTCATAAGAGGGAAGCAAGAAGACCCAAGGGGGATGTAGGAGGTGTGATGGTTGAAACGAGATGGGAGGGATTCTGGGAGGAAGGCCAGTGGCTACAGAAGTTTGAAAGGGTGAGGGAACGGATTTTCCCCTCAGGGCCTCCCTAAGGAACCAGCCCTGCCAACACCCTGACTTGAGCCCAGCGAAACTGGTTTTGGATTTCTGAGCTCCAGATCTGTAAGAGAATACGTTACGTTGTTTCGTGGCAGTTTGTTGTAGCAGCAACAGGAAACTGATACAGTCTACTTTCATAACCATTCTCTTGGGTGTAAGGGGAGTGTCAGGACTCAGCATAGATTTGGAATTGTTTACTGACTGGTTTCGGGGTGGAGTTGAAAGGCACGCACCTGTCCTCCAGAAGGCAAGTGGGCGTGGAGTACATGAACGGGATATAAGCAAGACTCTGGCCTGCTCCATGAAGTAGAAGGTCCATCCAGCAGGTGCAAAAGGGATGACCAATTCCAACAGCAGGTCCTATGGTGAGTTTACACAGATAAGGGGCTCAGAATGTTGATGGCAGGCTGGCTGCAAATGTTGTTAGGAATTTGATTCCAGTTTTGTTAATATCTAAACTAATAATAGAGAAGAGAATTTCCACCAGGGTTTTGGTCTGGGTGTTTTTTTGATGTGGGTTACTGGAAGAAGGGTAGATATGATGGAGGAACATGCCGGCTGGTAGACACCCTAAGTGCTGAATTCTAGGGGAACGGATGAGTTGGAAGATACCCTGTGAGACTGGGTCTCTTCCCAGGGAGGCTGGTGAGAGAAAGCATGAGCATCCTCACTGATTGTGGGTGGATATGGCTGAATATTCTGCAAGCAGATTATTTAACATGACAATTTAGTTATGTTAATGCTTCACTTATATGGACATAGCTGAAAGTCAGAAAGGAAATAAAAATCTTTTGGGTAGTCAAAAAAGATGTTTCAGGGGTGCCTGGCTGGCTCAGTTGGTCGAGCATACGACTCTTGACCTCAGGTTGTGAGTTCAAGCCCCATGTTGGGTGTAGAGCTTTCTTAAAAAAATAAAATAAAATAAAAGATACACTAAAAAAAAAAAAAGATGTTTCAGGGTTTGCGTATTTTGGTTTTAGTACATTCTGTGGGCTCTCAGTTCAGCTCTATCCATTCTTCTTGTGCATGTAATTCTAAGATGCGTAGTCATCTGATTTCTGGCCAAACAGATAAAAAACATTACTTCTTAGGAAGCCGGAAGATAAGGGCAGGCAAACAGACGACCCTCAGAGGAAACAGTTGACAACCTGTGTGAGCAATGCTAACTGCAAAAAATAAACATATACACAGTGGTACCTCCAGACCCTCTTGCTGCCCAGCCCGGCTCCAGCCTCACAATCTCCATATAGTCCACCAATGAAAGGGTTAACTCCTGGCAAAGCACGGGGCTTCCAGACCTTGCTACAGAACCAAGTATCACTTCTGTCCTGATTGGTCATGCTTTGGCCTTATCGATGTTAATAATTAGAATATCACTCAGGAACATCCAATGTATATTGCTTTAATAATTAAGCTAGCTAACTTTCCCCCCTCAGTATCTAAGAAATCCAAAAATAAAACAGTTAGGGGTTGTTTCACGTAGGGAGAACAGTCTTATATAGTTATGGGCCCGTGGGCATTTAATATATGACAATGCAGGATAATTGATTTTCATATCAGTGAGCCTCAGTCATTAAGAAAAACTTAATTACATTAGCTTAATCTGTTTAAGAAAACAGGCATGAGTGTGATACATTTGAGAAATTAATTTTAATCCAAAAGAGACTGTGTGTTGGTACTTATATAGAATTGAGCCTTTAACCATCTAGAAAGTTCACTTGTCCAGAATGATTCATTCTTCAGAATTCCAGAGCTAGCACTCCTGAATGAAACAAAATGATGGCCTGTCTGTATTACCACAACCAGAATGTGCATATTCTTGGGTAGCCAGATCCATTCTTCTATGCTAGTCTTTTTTTTTTTTTTTAAGATTTTATTTATTTATTTGAGAGAGAGAGTGAGCGAGAGAGAGAGAGAGCACAAGCCAGAGAAGAGACAGAGGGAGGGAGAAGCAGACTCCTCAGTGAGCAGGGAGCCCGATGCGGGGTCCTGGGATCATGATGCAAGAATCATGGGATCATAATGCAGGGTCCTGGGTCCTGGGATCCAGGGTTCTGGGATCATGACCCGAGCTAAAGGCAGATGCTTAACTGACTGAACCACCCAGGCGTCTTATGCAAACCTGATCATTGGCTCACCTGGGCTGACCTGACCACCCCTCCCTGCTCACCTGGGCTGATCATCCCTCCCTGCTCACCTGGGCTGACCACCCCTCCCTGCTCACTTGGGCTGATGGTGCTTCCCTGTTTACCTAGGCTGACCACACATTCTTGCCTCTTCCTTTTCTTTGTCTCTGTGGGTCTTGTCATGGAGCTGTGGTGGCACCGAGGAAGAACAAAGCTCCCTTCTCATTTCTGACCTGATGTTATGATGAAATTGGCAACCTGACAGCTCGTCTCAGCCAGTCACTCAAGCCATAGGCCTAGAAAAACAGGCGTTTAGAATAAGACACAGCCTTGAGCTGGAGATGTGGTCGGATGATGGCAAAAGTGAGTTCAGAATCAAACGCGATACCCCGAAGAAACAAATTAAAATGAAAGAAAAACCCGAACCAAAACAAGCAACGTGCTTTGCAAATACAAGAAGGAGGAAACTCATGTTCAAAGTTAATGGAAAATTTTATGGTTGAAGAAGACAGTGAGTTAGAAAGTAGGCAACGGAAGGGACCCTGCTTGACTATGTCCACTATGTCCTTGGAGTCTGCCGCCAAGGAGAGGGAGGGACCCTCTTTCTCCAGTAAGGCGCCCTCCTTAGCAGGTGGGTCCTGCCTGGTCTGATCACTTGGTTAACTCAATTACTCACTCTAACCCCCTCTTGTCCACATTGGCCAGCTGCACAGCTTCCCAGCACGCCCCGGCTCTTGCCTGAGCCAAGGATTCGGAGAAACCAGGGCAAGGCTGCGGGTCTGATGGATGAGTATATTGCAGGATGGCTCCATGGTGAGGTGGCTAAAATTACAGACTCACATGCGCTTACTGTGAGGACTCTGTGGGGCAAGAAAAGGGCCGGGGCTCCCTGGGCAGCCCCAAAGCGCTCAGCGCAGGACGGGGGACCCGTGGGAAATGGAGTCATGGGTAGTAACAGACGCCCTCCAACTCCCTGGCAGGCAGCGGACACTTGCTCCTGGAGCCCTCCTTACTGTGAGCACGGGTCCTGTCTCCTCCCTCCCTCCTTCTGCAGGCCATCCCGACCCCTCACTCAGGACCCCCCCCCCCGCCTCCCCTGCTCGGGCTCTGCACCCCCAGCAGTCAGCAGGCCATGACCTTTCAGGCTCCCTCTGCACTCCCTCTTTCCCTGAGTCCCACTTCAGATTCCCAAGAAAAATGCTCAGACGCCTCGGTTTGTGTTTCCCTGCCCTTTGAACGTCAGGGGTCCCTGGCCCATGGGAAGGTCCCTGGCATCCTTGCTGTCCTCAGGAGAGGCAGGGTCTCACCCTGGGCCGGGGCCCAGCAGGCAGGGCATGACTCACTTTGCAAAGACAGGAGAGTGGGCTTCCAATTTCTGAAAATGTGGAAGAGAGTTCCAGGAGGGGAAGAATGAGCCCCTCATTTTTGTCTCTAGCTCCCTCACTAACAGGCTGGCTGATGATGGGAAGTTCCTTCCTTTCTTCATAAAGGGAGGGATCTGAACAGAGGATACAAGCCATTCACCACGCACCCTTCCTATCGTGGAAGCCTACTCAAGGTGGGGAAACTGAGGCATAGAGCGGGTGAGGAACTTGCTCAGGGTCACACACAGCTCGTCAGTGGCAGAGCGGGGATCTGAACCCTGTCTGTCTGGCTTCCGAAGGACCTTTGCTCTGGGCCAGGCTCCTTTGGCGCTGGCACGTAGCGGGTCCCGCATCCCCGGGCTCCAGGGCTGAGCTCAGGTAGCCGGGGTCGCGTTAGCGCTGCTCTCCAGAACAGGACGGTCCTCTGTGTCTGGCCAGTGCCCCATGCGCCCTGTGAGGACGCTGCCTGCCCTGTGCCTTTGCCCTTTCGGAAGGGCATGGGAAATGCTGGCCTGTCAGCAGGTATAAACTCAAAAAGTTTCTCCCTCAGCTGGTTTCAAGGACTGTTTACCCAAGTAGACACAGGAGGATTAGGCACGCGGCTGATCCAACCCGTCTGGGTGTGACCAAGCGCCTGCAGCTGTCAGAACGAAGGCTTCCCGTGGAGAGACAGGATGCCCACACTCCATGGCCCTGAGGCATGCCCTGGGACGTGGTTCCCGAGCTGGGGCTCCAGGGTCTACAGGCGATTCAAGAGTGAGGCTAAGAACACAAGGGCCTCCAGGTGGGACTCTCAGGTCCGTGCCCAAGCCCAGGGGGCCAGGCCATCTCCCAGAACAGCCCCGGTCTGCAGGGGCAGCCCGTGTGGACTGCTGAGATGGGCAGGAAATAGCAAGCCAAATCCAGCTAGGGCTTCCAGGCCCCCAGGGACGGCCCTCACCCACTCTCAGAGTCCCTGCTTGCCAGGAGCAAGGGCACAGGAAATGTCATTGTCCTGGGAAATCTTCCCCATCCTGATTCTCTGCCTTGGGCCTTTGCCCTGTCCTGTGGCCACTCATCCACAAAGCGCACACTGTGTGGTCCTTCAAGTGAGTTTTCATAAGGTAGGGTACAGAACAATCCAGACCGTGGGCTCAGGGCCCAAGGCGGTGACGCCAGTGGGGCTCGGACGAGTGCGCCACCCGGCCCCGCCACCCGAGTCACAAGGACCTTGTGGGAAGGTGTTATTGTTTTAGTGGGTGCAGCTGAGGGTGGGTCAGTCAGTGAGACTTGGTAAATTGTTGTTTACAGTTTCTGAGCTTTTAAAAGAAGAGTGCGGCCCGAGAATCGGCGTGATTCCAGACCCGCGGCACCATGAGGGCTTCGGCCCCGCTGCTGGCCCTGCTCCTGCTGGGGGCCCGGGCCCAGCACAGTTCCGAGTGGACCTACTCAGGTAAGCCCCCACCCCAGGGGCTGCGCCTTTCCTCGTTACCCTCACCCCTGCTGGGCCTGCCCTCCCTGCCTCCGGAGAGCGCACTGACCTCAGACCCCTGATCGGGACAAGGCGAGTCTGCTCTCCTTCCCCGGACCCCCGCTGCCCCGGCCGGGGTTTCTGCTTTAGAACCTTCTCTGGCCACGGTGCTGGCTGGGAGCCCACCTGCCGCCTCTGACTGCGAAGCCCTTTGCTTTCCCCGGCTCTGCAGGTGGAGGAGGAGGTTGCTAGAAAGGGCTTCCTGCCATCTCACAGAGGGTGTGTGGGTTTGAGAGCTTTCTTCTTGGAGAGTTCATGGTCTGAGGTTTACCCAGAACATCCCGACTTGCCGAGAACCCGGCGACTTTGCATGGCCCCTGGACTGCCGTCTCCTGGTGGCCATGATCCTGCTGAGGCTCAGAGCTGCACATCTGGACCCGAGTCACCCCTCCCACGGGGCGGTGAAGAGAGCTCCTGCCCCTGCCCCCCTTTTCCTGCACTGCACCCAGGGAAGGGGCTCTGGAGGACCCTCAGGGCAGCTGGCTGACCCACTCTCCACATGGCGCCCCCCAGCTTTGGACACCAGGGGAAGCATACATTCAGGGTGGATGGATGTCCTGTTAAGTCAAAGGCAACAGAATTAGGGACATCATGGGAGGCTCAGAGAGTCCAGCGTCAGAGGGCAGGGGCCCCCAGCTCTGACCAAGCGCCCTGCTCTGGAGCAGAGGAGGCCACGTGCGGCCAGTGGGCCTCTGCTTCGTGTGGCTTGTTGGTACTCGGGGTGGTTCAGACGGGTAAGCGAGAGAGAGCGAATTCCAACAGTCAGGACTTGTCCTTTCCAGGCTCAGCCCAGCCTCTGAGACTGCGGGCCTTCTGGAAAGCCACCGGGCCCAGGGAACACTCGGGCGGGCGGGGGCCGGGGGGGGTGGTGGGCAGCTACTTCAAAGGCCTTTCAGGAATATTTGAGAAACCCACACCACTGCCATAGGGACACAGGCCAAAGCCTCTGGATCCATGCAGGGGGCTGTGCTCGGGGCCTCTGGCCTTGATCCTGGCATCCCACCTCTGGGAAAGAATTGTTTAAATACTGGTTTGTAGTATTAAATCAAGAAGAGCAGAGAAATAAAAAATTGACTTTTCTGTTGATTGCAAAACCAAGCAGCTGTGACGGGCCCCAATACAAACATCTTCCTTAAAACAAGCCATGCACTTGCCATGCAGCTACCCCCTAATGGGGGAGAGAGCTTGGGTCCTCGACTGCGAAGGGGTGGGCCTGTTAATACGACTAACTTTCCTCCTTCTCTCCCTAGAATTATTGCCCGCCTTAAAAAAGAGACATTTCCTTACTTTGATTTTTTTCAGCTAATCACTTTGGTCATCTTTGAACCTGATGCTTCCCTTTCTTGCCCTGAATCCCCAGGTGAAGGCACCCAGGTGGTCTCTACCCTACTGAGACCCAATGAAAGGGCTGGAGCAAGTAAACGGGTGGGGGGGTCCTGCAGTTGGGGAGGGGACTGCAAGATTGTTGGGGAAGGGGAAGAAAAACTGTGCCCTTAGGAGGAAACGGGGACAGGACCCCTGAGAGTAACACAGCAATGCCAAGCCCCAGGGAGCCTTCCAGTGCATTTATCAGCATATTCCCATTCCAGGGGAAAACTAAAGCTGTATATTAAAGACCTTCGTTGTTTTCCAAACGCCGACTGTTCTCGGCGCCAGAGACAGCAACAGGGGAGTCTGGAATCCGTGTCAAAGCCCCTGAGACGCCAGCTTCCACAGAGCGGCTTTGACGGTGTCCTTCCCGCCTCCTTCTGGGGGTCAGGCTCTGTTTTCCAGAAGGCAGACCTCTGGCCTTGATCCTGGCCTCCCGCTGGGCAGACCCTGCTGAGAGCTAACTGCCCCCGAACTCTGACCCCCCCCTTGGCTCTCTCCTGTCACAGAGGGGGCACTGGACGAAGCGCACTGGCCAAGGGAGTACCCCACCTGTGGGGGGACGAGACAGTCACCCATCGACCTGCAGAGGAGAAAGGTTCGGTACAACCCGTCGCTGAAGGCTCTGAACCTGTCAGGCTACGAGGTCCAGGCGGGCGAGTTCCCCATGGTCAACAACGGCCACACAGGTAAGGGGCAGGCGGCAGGACGCTGTCCACGGGCGCTCAGCAGTGGCAGCAGGTGCCGGGTAACAGAGGGGCACGCGGGGGACGCAGAGCGCAGGTTGGGAGCTGCAGGCCCCAGGCAGGCGGCGGCCTCCACCCCAAGCTGCGTGGGAGGGCCTCTGTCCTTGGCCTCAATTCCTGGCTGGCTACTTCCTTCTGCGCATTAACCTCTCCCCAGCTCAGTCTGACCCAGCCAGCATGCAATCCAGCTGACCGAGGCCCTGACCCGCCTGCCATCTGTGATCTGTGCCCTGCTCTGACTTTTTCATATTTTCTGTATTGAGTCTGATTGGCTCAAAATGCCTGACAGGCAGGCCCAATATTTCTCAAAGGTTTTTTTTATTTATTTGTTTGACACAGAGAGGGAGCACAAGCAGGGGGAGGGGCAGGCAGAGGGAGAGGGAGAAGCAGGCTCCCCACTTGATCCCAGGATCCTGGGATTATGACCTGAACCGAAGTTCACTCAGACATTTAATCGACTGAGTCACCCAGGCATCCCTCAAAGGTTTTGCAAAGAGGCTCTTGAGGTCTTGAATTAGGTCTTCTTCTAGGAAGGGGGTGGAGGCCAGATAGGAAAAGGCTGACCTGGGTCTTGGAGACCCCCCCGCCCTGCCTTTAGAAGTCTGGACTGGACAACTGGAAAATCCATGCTTTATGTTTACTGAACACACTTCTGAGTTTTCCAAGTGGGCCCATCTCCTCCGAGCTTCATGATACCTCCCACCCCTGGCAGGGGGCGTTGTTTAGGCTGGATGAAGGACTTAAGGTCACACAGTCTCTGGTGGCTGAGCCGGACCCAGGCCCCTCCCCTCATGTCTGATTCCTCAACCACGTCCTCCTTGGACACCCCCCAACTTCCACCTGGGCTGGGCCGATTTACTGCCCACCCACAGAGGTGCATGGGGGTCATAGGACTTAGATCTCCCATGTGCACAAGTGAGAAGATAAAACCAGTTGCCCTTAATGGAGCTGGTGGACACAGGAGAGTGAAGATCTATAAAAGGCCTCAGGCACACGTGGCCTAGATCCCTGAACTCCACAAATAATTCATGAAAGCCTGATTTTATCATTAATGTCAAGCTCCTGTTTCCAAAGTTGCTCCCTGAAGCCTCCAGCAGGTTGGCAGGTTGGAGCTTCCCCTGCTCTCCTTGCCCTCAAGGAAGAAGGGCCAAAGGTGGCAGCTGAAGGCAGGGAAGAAGCTTGGTTGACCCCACCAGGACAGGCAGCCAGAAGTATCGAAGGATTGAAAACCCCCACTGGTAACATGGGCTGTTTGTATTGCATGTCTGCTTGGTAGGGTTTTGTGCTGGGGACCCAGGAGAGGGGAGGTGTTAGGAAGATCCCAGCTTCCCCGGGGAAGGCAGGGGGTGGGGGTGGGGGATGAAGCTTACAGCAGCTCCCTCCTCCCAGTCTGGAAAGGGCCCTGGACCTTCCTCTTATGGGCTGTACTGGGCTCTCTGAAGGCTGGAAGCCAAAGGTCCCCAATCTACCCTACATCATATCAAACATATTGGAATGCACTCAGACAGCTCCCATTACTTATATTTTTTTGATGTCAAGGATTCTGAAAGATTTTTAGAACTCTACAATTGGCTTTACATTGTCAGCAAGCTCCGAACTTTAAGAATTCTACTGAAGGAAAAAACACCACCACCTTAATCAACAAATTTTCAAATCTGATAACGTTTTGGTGAATAAGTTTAACAATAAAGTTGATATGATATAAACAGTTATTAATTTTTATTTTGCAGGGTTCTTTCTAGATCTTGGAACCTAAGATATAAATGTATATATGTATTTATATATACATATTTTTATTTGACTTCATTTTTTAGGGCAGTTTTAGGTTCATAGCAAAATTAAGAGGAAAGTACAGAGATTTCTCATACACCCTCTGCCCCCACATACATTGTCCCCGCATTATCAATATCACTCACCAGAATGGTATGGTTTTTTAAAAAGATTTTATTTGTTTATTTATTTATTTAGCGAGTGAGCAGGGGGAGGGGCAGAGGGAGAGGGAGAACGAATCTCAAGCAGACTCTGTGCTGAGCATGGAGCCCCACACACGGGGCTCCATCCTATGACCTGAGCTGAAATTAAGAGCCAGTTGCTTAACCGACTGAGCCACCCAGGCGCCCCCAGGATAGTACATTTTTTTTTTTTTTTTTTTTTTACCACGGATGAACCTACCTTGACACAACAAAATCACCAAAAGTCCAGAGTTTGCCTTAGGGGTTGCTCTTGGTGTTATACATTCTATGGGTTTTTGCAAATGTAGAATGACAGTATTCATCATTACAGTATCATACAGAGTATTTTCACGGTCTTAATTATCCCCTGTGCTCCGCCTGTTCATCTCTCCCCCCACTGCCATCCCGGCAGCCACTGATCCTTCTACTGTCTCCATAGTTTTGACTTTTCCAGAATGTCACAGAGTTGGAATCATACAGTATGTAGTCTTTTCAGATTGGCTTCTTTCACTTAGTAACGCACTTAGGGTTCCTCCATGTCCTTTCATGGCTTGATAGCTCATTTCTTTTTAGCATTGAATAATATTCCATTGTCTGGATAGCCCACAGTTTATCCATTCACCTACTGAATGGCATCTTGGCTGCTTTCAAGTTCATAATTCAGCAATTATGAATAAAGCTGTCATAGACATCCAGGTGCAGAATTTTGTGTGGACGTAAGTTTTCAGCTCCATTGGGTAAAGACCAAGGAGCATGATTACTGAGCTGTATGGTAAGATTGTGTTTAGTTTTGTCTTGCAAAGTGGCCATGTCTTGTTGCATCCCCACCAGCAGTGAGTTCCTGCTGCTCCACAGTCTCCCAGCATTTGGTGTTGTCCGTGTTCTGGATTTTGGCCGTTCTGATAGGTGTGCTGTGCTATCTCACTATTGTTGATTTGCATTTCCCTGATGACCTACAATGTGGAGTCTCTTTTCACATGCTTATTTGCCATCTGTATATCTTTGGTGAGGCGTCTGCTAAGGTCTCTGACCCATTTTTTATTTAGGTTGGTTGTTTTCTTATTGTTGAGTGTTAAAGGGTTCTTTGTATATTTTTGCTAGGAGTCCTTTATCAGGTGTGTCTTTTGCAAATATTTTCTCCTAGCCTGAGTTTTACCTTCGAAGTCTCCTCATAGTGTCTTCTACAGAATAGAAGTTTTTATTTATTTTTTTAAAGATTTTATTTATTTGAGAGAGGGAGACAGCACAAGCAGGTGGAGGGGCAGAGGGAGAGGGAGAAGCAGACTCCCCGCTGAGCTGGGAGCCCGGCGCGGAGCTCGATCCCAGGACCCTGAGATCACAACCTGAGCCGAAGGCAGACGCTTAACCAACCGAACCACCCAGGCGCTCCTTACAGAATAGAAGTTTTTAATTGCAATGGAGTCTAGCTCGTCAATTACTTATCTCATGGATACTGTCTTTGGTGTTATGTCTAAAAAGGCATCACCACGCTCATGGTCATCTAGGTTTTCTCCTATGTTATATTCTAGGAATTTTATAGTTTTGCATTTTACATTTAGGTCTGTGGTGCATTTTGAGTTAATTTTGGTGACGGGTGTGAGGTCTGTGTCTAGACTGGTTTCTTTCCACGTGGATGTCCAGTTGTTCCAGCGCCATTTGGTGAAGACTCCATTGTATTGTCTTTGTTCCTTTGCTAGAGATCAGTTGAGTATATTTATGTGAGTCTATTTCTGGGCTCTCTGTTCGCTTCCATTGACCTATTTATCTCTTCTTTTGCTGATACTACATTGTATTGATTATTGTCACTTAATAGTAAGTCTTCAGGCCAGGTAGTGCCAGTCCTCCAGCTCTGTTCTTTTCAATATTGTGTTGGCTATTCTGGGTCTTTTGCTGCTCCATATAAACTTCAGAACCAGTTTGTTGATATCCACAAAATAACTTGCTGGAATTTTGCTTGCATTGACTCTATAGACCAAGTGGAGAAGATCTGATACCTTGACAGTATCAACTCTTTCTACCCAGGAACACAGAATATCTCTCCATTTATTTATTCTTTGATTTCTTTCATCGGAATTTTGAACTTTCCTCATATAGATCTTGTACTCACTTTGTTAGATTCGTACGTAAGTATTTAATTTTGGGGAGTGCTCGTACAAATGGCATCCAGCATTTAATTTCAAATTCTACTTTATGTTTACATTTTTAGGCACCCATTTTCTATTATTAGATCCAACAGATATAAAATTATATTTCAGTAAAAAGAAATTGAAAACACAGTTTGGTATTGAGACAAACTTAAATTGCTACAAAGGTTTCCAAAACTTCTTCTCAATTTCCCTATTTAGTTGTGGACTAGTAACAGTGGGTGGACCAGTACTCATTGATTAATATATGTATTTTTTATCCCCCAAAATATATATTCATAGGCTCCAGAAAAGCTTACAGGCCTGAGACATTGGCCTCTACAGGTCGGTGGGAGAAACAACACTGTTCTCTTAGTAGGTACTATTAGCTAGTCCATTTATTAGGCTCCTTGAAAGGATCTCTCATTCACCCTCTATCTCCGTACCTGGCACAGAGCCAGACATGGGTCAGATGCACTTACGTGTGAGAGGATAAATCCCCAAGTAGATGCCCATGAGTGATGTAGGCTTCTCAGCAGGTTTCCATCTCTGAAGGCTGAGGGAGCAAGGCTGGTTTTGTCTTTAATAAACAAGAACAAACAAAAACAAAAACAAAACAAAAAAAAACCACTTTCATTTTGAAATAGTTTTAGACTCGAAAAACTGCAAAAATAGTACAGAGTTCCCACATACCCTTCTCCCACTTCTCCTAATATTAACATCCTATAACTTTACTACCTTGATAATACAACACGATCGACTACTTCACAGACCCATGTGAATTTCATCACGTTCCCACAGATGTCCTCTCTCTGCTCCGAGACCTCATCCGGGATCCCACAATCCATGGAGCTCTCCCATCTCCTTAGTCTCCTCCAACCGCGGTCAGTTCCTCCATGGTTCTTTGACCCTCACGACCTTGACGCTTCGCTGTCATTTTCTCGGGCACAGAAAATGCTTAAATCACGTGGTTCTTCTGGCTTGAAAAGAGCTTGAAGAACTTAGTTTCAAACAAAGAGGAGCACCTTCTGCTAACAGTTAAATCAATGTTCAGAATCTGGGAGGCTCAGCAAGTTCACCTTTGGGGACAGGTATTTGGCTTCACCTTTCCAAAGGTCCGGTAACATGCTCTGAAGTAACATGCTGCCATTTTTCAATCCAGCCCGTGCGATCCTGTCCATAAAACTTGAGGGGCAAAACACTCTGTCTGCAGGGAATTATATTTGGGGGAAACATCCCCGTCAGGAGTTTGTCATTGCGCACATGGGGCTAACTGTCCAATTAGAAAGTTCTGGTCTGGTGTTCTGCTTTCCAATCTCTTGGCAGAGATGACTCTGCATATCTTCTTTTAAAGGCTTTTCCATTTTTTTTTTTTTCCTATGAACATCGATTTGGAGGCTGGCTGCATTTTAAGCACTAAATAAACACAAAGCTCTGCCGAAGAACATGTTAAACTCTTTGGGGTCAGATTCCTGTTTTATAAGCATATGAACTTAGTCACAGCTCGCTGCTGCTTTCGACAGATTGGAAGGGAAGAAGGGGACATTATGGATAGATATCAAATCCCTAACACTAACTCTTTAGGAAAGCCTGCTTGTTTATAATCCTCTTTGATGACTTTAAATAGAAAGACCTGGCTAACAGCATAGATGCTGCTTGTCCCTGTCCCAGTCCTAAATTATGTACGTCCTCATAGATCTTTTTCTTCGTCACTCTCTGCTGTCACCCTCCTGTGTCTCCCTTTGGCCTGGCTCATTCCAAAACTTAGCGATGTCTCTGAGGCCTGAGCCAGTGAAGGGAACAACTGTAGCTAGGTGACCAGAGTGACCTCCCTGGGGCCAATCTGTAGGGCACAGGGCAGGAGGAGGAAGTGGGATGAGTGGCCCATTTTCCCGTCGGCAAGAACTTAACACTTGAACGCATCCACTGATAAGAATGTCAAGTTAAACCCCAGGCCAGGGGTTCGTGCATTTCCCGATTTGCTGTAGAATTTGGTCTCTAGTCTTCCGAAGACAGGTGGAGGCCTGTAATACAGGTGACATCGTATCCCGGCCACACCCCGCTCTTGGCCTGGTCTGACCCCACCCCCCCCTCCTCTGCGCCTCTGAGCAATCTTTCCACCTTCCCAGGTTGGCTTCCTTGTCCAGAAAATAAAAGCACTGAAGCCTGCAGGGATGCTCCCTTTTATGGAATGGAGTTGGCTGTTCGTTGGGCTATTTCTTTTATTTATTTATTGTTTTTTTAAAAAGATTTTATTTATTTATTTGAGAGAGAGAGAGAGAAAGCATGTGGGGGGGGGGCGCCGAGGGAGAAGCAGGCTCCACGCTGAGCAGGGAGCTCAGTTGGGCTATTTCTAAAAGGCTACCCAGGATGACTGTATTAAGCACCTCAACTTGGCCTCATAAACAGTACTCTGGGAGTAAAAGTCATCAAACTAGTCCCAAGAGGCCCCCCAACCCCTTCCTATTCCTATGCTGTGGGCAAATTACAAAATTGGCCAGAAGTGGAGAGTGCAATTCTGGGGCACACCGACTGGCCATATTTTTTAGGGCACCCTCCTTCCCTAGGGCTGACAAGCTGGCCCTGCCACTCCGTGGTCCTGTCCCAGACCTCCGGTTCTGGGTAGGAGGGCGTGTGCCCTGACATGGGTGCCTGCCCAGCCCGGCTCTCCCATCCTGTCCTGTGTGCCAGTCACATCCTCCCCATGGGCGACCCTGCTTATGGTGTTCTAAGCCAGTGTAGTCCTGGCTTGCACCAGAAGTGGGCAGGGGAGCTGCCTGGCCGGTAGACCTGACCCAGCCATGCCCATCGGCCCCACTTGCAGCCCTCGCTCGTTTTCTCTCCCAGTGCAGATCAGCCTGCCCCCGAGCATGCGCATGACGGCCAGCGATGGCACCCAGTACATAGCGGAGCAGCTGCACTTCCACTGGGGTGGCGCGTCCTCCGAGATCAGCGGCTCCGAGCATACCATTGACGGGATCAGATTTGTGGCTGAGGTACTTTGAGGACCCCGGCCAGGTCCTCTTTCCTCTTTCAAATCTCACAGTCACTTTCCTTATTAAAACAGCCACAGAGACTGCATGATGACAGTCAAGTCACCCTAAGGTTGGTTTTTTTTTTTCATTCATTCACAGCTATTTATTGATCCCTGCTATGTGCCAGGGGTTCAAGCAGGGTCCCCGCTCTCACAAAATGCACAGCAAGGCAGGAGTTTACAGCCCATAGAATGGGGCAAGCCCTCTTTGATTTCAGCTGGATTTCTATGTGTTAGATTTTCAGGGTTCTCTCTCTTGCATAGATCTGTCCTCAGGATGACCATGGTTTACAGTGTCCTCCAGAGCAAGGTGACTCATGCCCACTCTGGGAGACCCCAGGAGAACCCAGTGGCCTCATCTGAGCCCTCCGGACACTGCCAGATATTCTGCCTGGAGGGAGGTGGGGTCAGGGAAATGCCTTTGAATTGCCATCTCCCCAGAATCCCACTCATGCTCTTTCCGTTCTTAGAGGACTTTCTGGTCTTGATAGATCTCATACCCAGAAGGAAAGAGGTCGGAGTTGTTTAGGAAGGACAGCATCTTTCTTTTCATTCTTCCCTGGAAACCTGAAGCATTTGAAGTCTGTATGGACTGCCCTTGACTTACTCTTTTTTGCTCCCACAGATTCACATCGTTCACTACAATTCTAAATACAAGAGCTACGATATAGCCCAGAGTGAACCGGATGGTTTGGCTGTGCTCGCAGCCCTCGTTGAGGTAGGCTGAAACGACACATGTGAAGTCATAGATTGGTGTCCAAAGTATCAAGTGTAGACAAAGGGTCTTCTTCCCTGTCCCTCCTCATCTGTGTCTGAGCTCACCGTTCTTGAAAAAACTCTGACTCAGTGAAGCCCTTGCTCCCAGTCACTGGGTTCCTTCTGTGTCACCAATCTTGGAAACCTTGGATAAGTATGACAACTGACTTAAAAGAGTTAGGATCACAGCATGGTTGACCAAACATAAACCAGCCTGAGGGCAAGGGGAAGCCAGATAAAGTGAACACCTCTGCTCTTCTCAGAAAGTCTGGAGGGCAGGACTTGTGGCTAGGTGGCAAGAAGTGGTCAATGAACTCAGTTTCCCCCAAACAAGTATTAAGTTGGATAAAATGGCCAAAAACCACTATATCCCTACTCTGGAAATGGACTAAAGGCAAACAACGCATTGAGGCATTTATTTATGAAAAGTGACTAGAATTTTGAGTAAGAACAATGGGCCTATTCCTATTCCCACTCCCTAGCTTGGTCAGCAAGGTAGTTTTACTGGGGCAGGCTGGACAGGAGAACGAGCAGCCTCTCTGCCTGGGGGCGGGCAACTCACTTGATTTGGAGTGTGAGTTGAAAACTCATGCCCCAGGCTCTAACAGTAAAAGTAGTGGAAAGCAAAAGCTGAGGCTGACCTGATAACTGGCTGATCTCTGAATGTGCTTCTCAACTCACACACAAATCCATCAGCAGAGGGTGCGAATCTGATGGGCTTGAGGGGTTTGAACAACAACTTCTGCTAAAATCATTGACTGACCACAAAGCTATACTGACCCTAGGCAGTTCCTAGAGGGCTCTAGGAATCCAGGCTAAAAATAAGATTTAAGAACAGAGTGGAGACGTCAGCTGGTGTACATGGCCAGGGAGACACATCCTGCAGATGAAGGCCAAGCAAATTATTAAACAGATACACAAACAAACAAAAAAATTATCAGGACAATTTTAAAAAATCAGAGTTCATATTTACTGTCATATATTATTTAAATGTCCAGTTTCCAAAAAAAAAAAAAAAAAAAAGTTGGGCATGCAAAGAAATAGGAAAATATGATCCATATTTAGGAGAAAAAATGTAGTCAACAGATAATGACTCTGAGTGGACTCAGTGATTAGCAGACAGGATTTTCAAACAACCATCATAAACGGGTTCAAGGAACTAAAATAAACTGTGTTCAAAGAATTAAAGGAAAGTATAATGACAATGACTAAAAAAAGGGAAATCTCAATAGAGAAACAGAAATGATAAAAATGCACCAAATGGAAAGTCTAGAGTTGAAGAGTTGAAAAATCATGACATGGTCTCAAAGGAGATATGAGGCAGCAGAAGAAGGAGTCAGTACTTTTGGAGAGAGATCAAAGAAATTATTTAATCTGAGGAACAAAGAAAAAAGATTGAAGAAAAATAAACAAAGCCTTAGAGATTCACGGGAACAAGATCACACGGCCCAACATATACCTAATGGGAGTCTTGGAGAGGAAAAAGAGAAAGTGATAGAAAAAATATTGAAGAAACAGTGGCCCCAAATTCCCCAAATGTGATGAAAAAAAAATAATTTACTAAACCAGGAAACTGAACAAAGCCCATGTCTGATCAGAGTCGAAGTCAAACTGTTGAAATCAACAAGAGAAAAAGGATTTTTTTTATAAATAGGGGACTGACAGTACAACTAATAGCCAACTTCTCATTAGAAACAAGTCATCAGAAGGCGGTGGAAAGACAGTCAGCCAGGAATCCTAATCCAACTAAACACCCTTCAACAATAAGGCGAAACAAAGGCATTCCCAGATAAAGAAAAACTGAGATAATTGCTAACAGATCTGTCTTGCAAGAAATATTACAGAAAATCCTTCTGGCTGAGAGGCAATGACAACAGACAGTAACTCAAATCCACAGAAAGAAATGAAGAATGCTGGAAATGGTAACTATAAAAGACTATGTACATATATTTTTGTCTTGTCTTTAAAAATTTTCTCTTTTAGGGGCGCCTGGGTGGCTCAGTCGTTAAGCGTCTGCCTTCGGCTCAGGTCATGATCCCAGGGTCATGGGATCGAGCCCCGCATCGGGCTCCCTGCTCAGCGGGAAGCCTGCTTCTCCCTCTCCCACTCCTCCTGCTTGTGTTTCCTCTCTCGCTGTCTATCTGTCAGATAAATAAATAAAATCTTTAAAAAAAAAATTTTTTTTTCTCTTTTAAAAAACCCATAGGATATTTGAAAGCAATCATTATACCACTTATTGTTGGGTTTACGATATAGGCAGATGTAATGTCGATGACAAAAGTGGGAAAAAATAGAAATAGAGCTAGCTTGGAGCTAAGTTGCTATATTTTATGGGAATGAAGTTAGTATTAACCTGACGTAGGTTGTGATAAGTTGTAGATTGAATGGTAGTCCCCCCTTATCCTTGGTTTAACTTGATTTTAGTTACCCTTGGTCAAGTGCAGCCCAGAAGCAGACGTTCCTTCTAGTGACGTATTCCAGGAGCCTAATGCTAGGTCACAGCGCCTACATCATTCACCTCCTTGCGTAGGCATCACCTATCATTACGCATCATCACAAGAAGAGTGAGTGCAGTACAATAAGATATTTTGAGAGAGAGAGACCACGTTCACATAACTTTTATTTCAGTATATTATAATTGTTCTATTTGATTATTAGTTATTGTTGTTAGTCTCTTACTGCATCTAATTCATACATTGAACTTTATCACAGGTATGTATAGGAAAAAATGTGGTATTATATCTGATTTGGTGCTACCCGTGGTTTCAGGCATCCCCTGGGGGTCCTGGAATGCCTTCCGTTCAGATAAGGGGGGACAGCTATAACCAGTAGAGCAACTACTAATAATTAAAAATGACTAAATGGGGGACACCTGGGCGGCTCAGTCGTTAAGCATCTGCCTTCGGCTCAGGTCATGATCCCAGGGTCCTGGGATCGAGCCCCGCATCGGGCTCCCTGCTCCTCGGGAAGCCTGCTTCTCCCTCTCCCGCTCCCCCTGCTTGTGTTCCCTCTCTCGCTGTCTCTCTGTCAAATAAATTAGTAAAATCTAGAAAAAAAATGGCTAAATGGTACACGGAAAGTATTGGTTTCACACAGAAGGTGGAACAGAACAAAAATCCACGAGGCACCTAGCCAAACAAATAGCGGGCGACAGTCATAGATCCAAGAAATCGGAATTCATACACAGTGGAAAAAGAACTGGATCAATACCACTGACTGAAAAGAACCATTGAAAATTCACCTTTTTCCACCAAAAGCAATTTTTCTGACTTCTAAAGAGTCAACACTTACACAAAACAACGGTGACCCAACTGAGGGCAGAATTGGAGCAGTTTTGCCTTGGACAGAGGGTGTCCCCAGCTCAGTCCTGAGGATGAGGAAGGGGGCACATGAGACCAAGCCCCCCTGCCTGAGGTGAACCCTGCCCAGAGTCCCTGGGGGTATGGTGACAGTGACTTTGGGCCAGGCCCTGAGGGCCTCGCCCGTCATCACCGAGAAAGCTCTTTCCCTGGAAGCTGTAAAATGCTTCCGTCCTGTCTCCCTGGAAGAGACTAGTGAGCCCAGGCAGCTGGTGGCAAAGAACAGCCAGACGATCTCTCCCCACACAACGGCGGGGGGAGGGGTGTGGACGGGCTGCCTCCTCCCTGCCCCCCAGGCTCTGCCCAGGCAGCAGGGACACCAAACAGCTGGGTTACCAGACGGAGGTCCCTTTTCCATTCAATGCACCGCTCTGTGTTTCTCCTCCAGGTCACGGATTTCGGTGAAAACACTTACTACAGCAACTTCATTGCTCACTTGAACAACATCCGGTATCCAGGTGAGGAAAGGCCACAGCAGCAGCAGGGGGGCCGGGACAGGGGACAGGGGCAGACAGGGTGGCACACAGGCCCCGCCAGGGGAGTGCCCCCTCCCCGCACCAGGGCTCTCATGACAGCAATTCCTGCTGTCGGCTCAGGCTGCGAACACCCCCGAGAAACGTGTTCACAAACCCACCTGCTAATTCCCACAGCTGGAAGCCAGGGCACCACGGATGGGGATATCTTCGCTTCACCTCTGGCTCCAGCGAGTAGGGATGACTGTGGGCACTAGAGAGAGAGAGAGAGATGTCCTCCTTAGCTTCAGGCTGAGAAAAAGCCCCTCATCATGGTGCCTGGACAGGGCTGGTCTCCCTTTCCCCTGCCTCCAGAAGGCAGAATTCTTGTCTGAGAGGCCACCTACCCCTACAGCCTGTGACCCGAGCAACGGCCACATCAGCTTTAACACCTTGGCTTTGTGCTTCTGACTTTGGCCCCCTCGCCCAGACTCCAGCTCCCTGACTTCAGGTCCCACCCCTCCAGGGGGTCCCTTGACCTCTGACCCATGGACCTTCTGTTCTCACCAGTGCATGAGTGGGGGTGGGGGATGGGGGGAGAGGCAGGAGGAGAAGCAGGGGGAGGAGCAGACTCCCCTCTGAGCGTGGAGCCTGATGACGTGTGGCTCCATGCCAGGACCCTGGGATCATGACCTGAGCCAAAGGTAGATGCTTAACCCACTGAGCCACCCAGACGCCCCCAACGGCTGTTATTTTTATTCATAGCTACAAATACGAGCATGTATTAACACTGCCTGGAAATCCTAAACTACTCATCTGGGCCTTTGCTTTTCCCTTCTCCAGAATGCTTATTTCACATTTTTTCCCCTCCCTCGAAGCGCCTCTGTCCCGGCCCCAGCCTCCCCCTTAGAGCAGATCAGATGCCTTGTTCCCGCTTCATCAAGAAGACGGTTAGACGCTTACTCATCTTCTTAACCCATGGGCACCTGCCTAGCCCCATGTCCCCTCCTCTATTACAGTGGATGAGCGTCCCTGCTCCCGACCAAGACCCCAAGACTGGCCCTCCACACGCGCGCCCACCACCCCTCCCTCTTAGGGTCCTTCCACCTGCTCGCCTCTCTCCTGTCCTGCAGCGCCGATTCCTTACTGTTATCTGTCATCCCGCTCAGCCCACAAATCTGTGCTCTAATACCTTCCGGTTCAAAACACGAGTGTCTTTTGACCCAGCCACTCCCTCACCATCCTCCCAGCTCCTATTCGAAGCTCCCTTGAATGTGTTGCCTCATGGTCCTGTTGGGTTTTCTCACTTGCCCTCAGCTGGCCCCGGCAGGCCACCATCCCTTTAAAGTCACCTCCGTTAGACTGTCCGGTCCCTTCTCTTTTCTCTTAATTGACCTGGAAACAATGATCCATCGCACCTGGCTCTCGTTCTGGCCACACTCCGGCTCACCCCCAGCTCCGCTCTCTTTCTGCCCCTGCTCTGATGGTGGGGGGCACCGGCCCTGCCTTCCCCCGGGGGGCTTCATTCAGTCCCAGGGCCTCGATTGCCCTCTAGGGGCTATGGACTCCAAAAATCCGTGTCTGGTCCTCCATGCAGTGACAGTATCAGGTGGGACAGGGGAGGCAAAGCAGATGCAAAAACCAGCCGGCTATTCTACGGACCATTAGCAAGGCCAGCAGGAGAAACCACAGGCCTGTGGTCTAACTGAGGCGTTGCCTTGAATGCGCGGACCTCAGATATTCTGTTTCTACGAACTAACCCAGATCCATTTCCTTTTCCAATTCAATAAATTGTGCTTCTGATCAATACTGCCCAAAGCACTGGCCTCCCTCTCAACTCTGGATTCCTCTATCCAACAGCTTGCTTGATATTGCCCTCTGAATCTAAAACTTAACATGACCCAAACCTAACTGGGTTCCCTACCACCCACCCCCAGGCTTGTCCCTAAACCCACTTCCTCATCTCAGCAAAGAGCATCATAATCCATCCCATCGTTTAAGCCCCAAATCCCAGAATCACTCTTTTTTTTTAACTTTTTAAAAAAAATTCTGTTTAAGGGGCGCCTGGGTAGCTCGTGACCTTCAGCTCAGGTCATGGTCCTAGGGTCCTGGGATCGAGCCCCGCGTTGGGCTCCCTGCTCGGTGGGAAGCCTGCTTCTCCCTCTCTCACTCTCCCTGCTTGTGTTCCCTCTCTCCCTATGTCTCACTCTGTCAAATAAATAAATAAGATCTTTAAAAAAAAATTATTTTTAAGTAGGCTCCACCCCCAATGTGGGTCTTAAACCCATGACATCAAGTGTTGCATGCTCTACAAACTGAGCCAGCCAGGCACCCCTCCCAGAATCAGTCTTGATTTTCCTCTTTCCGTTATCTCTCACATCCAAACCATCAGCAGGTCTTACTATTTTCACCTCCCTGCTTTCAATCCTCTTGTGTATGAGCTGAGAAGTAGAATTGCTGAATCATATGGTAAGTCTATGTTTAATTTTTAAAGTTAAAAATCATATCATTTTCCATAGCGGCTGCACCACGGTTCTGGAATTCTTGACTCACTTAAATATATTACAGTGATGAAACTATGCGCTAGAGCCTTTAGAAGGTTGTATCTTGAAGCCTTTCCAATAACATTAAAATTTAGAATTCTTTTTGCCTACTCATGGGATTATGCACTACCAGACTCTGATGCCTTGGTTTAGCAAGCCTATTTACGTCTATGTAAAAACTATAACCTCTTTGCCATTAAAAAAGATGCAAAGTGCTCAGGGAAAGTGAAGCAAAATTCAGCTCAACTCCATGTTTCTTCGATGGTGTCATGCTGAGCTCAGGGGCTCGGAGTCATGACAGGAACGGAAGAGGGATTCTCTAGATGCACTGATGGGTACCAGTGGCTGGGAGTCTCCGGACACCCTGCCAAAGCGCCTCTCCCCACACCCCACCTGTGGCTGAGCTTGGTTCCCTGGGGGCATGGCAGAAGGAGCTCAGGGCGGGGTGCCTGCACCCCCACTTGGTTCTGAGTCTGCCTTTCTAATCTCTATCCACCCATTTCTTTTTTTTTTTTTTTTTTTACAGATTTTGTTTATTCACTTGAGAGAGAGAGAGAGAGAGAGCACAAGATGGGGGTGGGGCAGAGGGAGAAGCAGACTCTCCACTGAGCAGGGAGCCTGATGCGGGACTCGATCCCAGGACCCTGGGATTATGACCTGAGCCGAAGGCAGACTTTTAACCAACTGAGCCACGCTGGCACCCCTCTATCCACCCATTTCTAAGTAAGCCCAAACCAAGGAATTTTGTTCTTTCTTGGAGAGTTCTTACCCAGGAGCCCCTAGCAGTCATAATTCTTTTCTTTCATTTATCATAAAGCGTATTCTCTGCCAACAGTTGTGATGAGAGTTAGGCTCATGAGTACTTTCCTACGTTCAAGTTCAATGGCCAGACTTTATAAGCACACCCCCTCCCCCTTTATCCTCGTAGCAATCCTATTGAATATTCCCTTGTCACAGATGAGGGAGCAGCCTTTGAGGAGTGAGCACCCGACCAGTGCCACGCGGCTAGGAGGAAGTATCTGAGTGGGTCTCTCCCCAAAGTCTTTGCTCTTACCCCCTTCTAGGAAGCAGCAGACTGGGGAAATGTTTCTAATGATCAGCTTCTATGTTCTGGTGAATCAGGAGATTCAAACATGGAGAGGTCTGAGCCTGAGCTGTCCTCCCAAGGGACATCGTGGCCCCTCACCTTCCTTTATCTTTTGTCCTCTCTGTTAGGACAAAGCATGGTTCTGAGTGGCCTTGACATTCTGGACATGCTCCCCGAGAACGTCCACCACTACTACAGCTATAGAGGGTCACTCACCACTCCTCCCTGTACTGAGAACGTCCACTGGTTTGTGCTGGTCCGTCATGTCCCGCTCTCCAGCGCACAGGTAAGGCATGGCATCACCTCCCAGTCTCCCCTTCTGACTGCCTGGCTGACAAGAGTGCTCCCCTACATCTCACCTCATGCCAACACCTGGCTCCTAGGGTGCCTTCATGCCCGGGGCTACTGTGCCTCTCCTCTGTTGCCATGGGTGATCTTACTAGCCCTCTGGCAGAGATGAGCAAGTTGAGGCATCAGGGAATCCAAGGAACCCTGAGACCTTGGATGCAGCAAAAGGACTGGGACCTGACCTCATAGCTGCATGGTGAAGGCAATATTTACTGAGCGGATGCTCCCACCAGGTACTGTTCTAGGCCCTTGATGGACAGAACCCCCGTCCTCATGGAGCTTACATTCTAACTTCATAAATGGCTTTAGGCAAGGACATATTGACATATTGACGTCGTTAGCTCTTTACCGTGCTAACACTCCTGCAGCCCTTTGAGGAGAAGAGCTGTATCCGCTACCTTTTGTTCCCCAGCATAGCACGGTGCATAATAAATATTTGTTGCGTTAATGAAAGGACAAATGTAACTGAGGTCACAGAGGCAAAGCTACATTTCCTTCTGGGTGATGTTCTTCCTCAGGAACAAATAGATCTTTTTCTTAAACTTTTCACTTCCCCAATGCAGGAAAAGGTGGAAAGACCCCTATTCAAGGATACCCACACACAAATCTGTTTGCTTCTTTTCCTCCTTTCTACTGGTGATCAAATATTCATAGGAAACAATTAAAAGAGATGGCTGGAAGAATGGATGGATGGTTGGAAGAATGGATGGATGGAAGGAAGGATGGATGGATGCATGGATGGAAGGATGGATGGATGCATGGATGGAAGGATGGATGGATGGAGGGATGGAAGGATGGATGCTCTGCCTGCCATGTAGCAGAACTTGAGATCTTCTCATACCTGCTTTATCAGGGTTATAGAAGTAAACCCAAGCTCTAGTTCAGTGGCTAATTATGCTCCTTTAAACCACCCAGTACCTCTTCCCCTCCATAATTCACTTCATGTGGCCTGTAGATTTGGAAGCTAGAGAATTCTGTAGTGGATCACCAGAACAAGACCCTCCACAATGA
Source organism: Leptonychotes weddellii (assembly GCF_054177405.1). Lineage (NCBI taxonomy): Eukaryota > Metazoa > Chordata > Mammalia > Carnivora > Phocidae > Leptonychotes > Leptonychotes weddellii. Next base: position 5,959,253 of record NC_138372.1, read on the forward strand.
CTACCGGAGGACCCAGCCCCTGAACAATAGAGTGGTGGAAACCAACCTCATCAATCTCCCTAACCAGGGTAAGATCAACTCTTGTTTATCCTTTGCAGTTTTTTGAGTCCTGTTTTCTTCCTTCCCTGGGTGGACGCATCTCTTTTGGCAATAGTAGGGAAGGGAGAGTCATCTAAAGGGCAGGAGGCTCGGATGGGCCAATCTGTACAGGGCATGTGTGGGCAGAGGAGATGGCTCATCTTCCCAATCCAGGCAGTGATGCCAGTGGGTAGAGCAGAGACCACAAGGATGGACAGTTACATGATTTATTTCCTACTTAGTCTTGGCCAGAGACAGTAGGAGAAGCAAGATGCTCAGCAACATCCTGATGCTCCCGTAAGAGTGTAGGCTCAAGGTAAGCTTATTAAACACAACTCAAAATTATTTCCCTCACACCTTTATCTTGGTCTGTTCCCAAGCCCATCCCCAACTCGCACACATTCCCTCAAGGTGGGGTTTGCTAGAGCATGTATTGTTTACTACATTTTCTTGGGGACCATGCCCCAGATACCAGGGTGCTGGAAGTAGGCATGACCAGTCCAGCCTCCCTAGGATCCTCTAACTCACTGGGTCAGGCTTCTTGGCTCACCTTATTGCTGTGGTTGCAAGAATGCAATTATTCTGCAATTTTCCCATCTTTATTTTGTCTGTTTCTCTGTAAAATTGTGGTGATCTGTACACATTCCCTGAATTCATTGTCTTTACAGTCTATTTCTCCTAACCATTCCTGAAACCTTTACAACCTCTAATACAATAGAATTGGTCTCCAATCAATATTGCCCACTCAATATTACCCCAACTAATTTTTTTTACCCCAAATGATTGTATGTATTTTTCAAAACTTTTAAATATCCAGACATGCCCTCCCCTTCCCTCCTCATCAGTAAAGGCCCATTTGTGATTTTCTCCCGATCTTTCCTTCCTGGTTCATTGATTGTTTTCCCTTGCATTTGTTTGCTTCTCCAACAATACTAACAGAGGAAAAAGGACACCAGTTATAATGATCATTTCCCCATATTACACTATATACGATATTAACAGTGCCCATTCCTTTTCCAAAGGGTGACATCCTGCTAAGAAGGTCCAAATGCTAGCAGCCTAGCCAAAGGGAGTATAGACCCCTGATCCGCCTCCTTGTTCTAATCCTGCCATGTTCCCATTTTCCCTGCAGATTGTATAGTTTCCCATATGCCACACCCAAATGCTCTTTCCACGAGAGGGGCGTGTCACTCCAATTCACCCTCAGGAGGGAGCTCAGGTGGTTTAGATATCCGACCAAGATGCCCCACATTGCAGTTTGCCTAGATGTCCATTGCGCCCACCCTTCTGAGACTCGCTGTTTAAGATTATTACTTCAGCTCCCAGTAGATAGTAAGAAGGCTTCTTTTTTTTTTTTTAAAGGTTTTTTTTTTTTTTGACAGAAAGACAGCCAGAGAGGGAACATAAGCAGGGGGAGTGGGAGAGGGAGAAGCAGGCCTCCCGCGGAGCAGGGAGCCCGATGCGGGGCTCGATCCCAGGACCCTGGAATCATGACCTGAGCCAAAGGCAGCCGCTTAACGACTGAGCCACCCAGGCGCCCCTAGTAAGAAGGCTTCTTCCCCCACTTGCAGCCAGGTGACCAGAACGACAGCCTCCCTTTGTGTTAAGACAACAGAACTGGGCATCATCTTGCCCCACCTGCCCTCAGACCCAGACTTCTAGGTAGCAGCTCTGGTCTCTTGTCAGCGAAGTTGTGTCACCCACCTGATGGCTCATAGTTCCACTGAATTCCAGCCCCCGATGGGTTAATATGATCAACCCATCAATAAGGAATGACCTGACAAAGAAGCAAGATTACAAAGGCAAGATAATGGTCAAATATAGATGTTTTGCAATTAATTTATTAGAAAACACCCACATCCCCTTAAGGTCAGGGCTCCTGAGCATCACATGAGAAACCAAGGTCCAGGGGTAGAACCACCTTTGACATCTTAGCCCTTGGATTCTGGCAGCTTACACGCCTAAACTCAGGCAGTGTGAAGGTGCTTGAAGACAATGGGATGGGAACATGGAGGGCATTCTAAGGAACCTAAAATCCTTCCCCTAAGTACAGGTGTGGGGAATGGTGTCTGGCTGTCCCACATTCTGTTTTCACAAGTACCACCAAACTTTTGACCTTTCTGTATTAACTCTTCTTTTTATAGGATATAATCCAGGTCCTTCCTGAGTTCCAGCTTTATATAAACAAGCTCGACGATAAGCTGGAATACTTGAGAAGACTTATTGAAAAGAAAAACACTACAGGCGGCGAGCTTGAAGAGGGGGGTGTACAGGACGAGGTGGTCCTCCCCTGAGCCCACGCCCTGCCGGGCTCCCCCCGGGTCCCCCCGGCTCTGAGAAATCCTGTGTCGGAATGGCAGCCTCCCCAAGGCTTCTGTTCAGTTTCTGAGTTAAGACATGGGAAACTGGGGCACCTGGGTGGCTCAGTCGTTAAGCAGCTGCCTTCGGCTCAGGTCATGATCCCAGGGCCCTGGGATCGAGTCCCACATCGGGCTCCCTGCTCCGCGGGAAACCTGCTTCTCCCTCTCCCACTCCCCCTGCTTGTGTTCCCTCTCTCTGTGTCTCTCTCTGTCAAATAAATAAATAAAATCTTAAAAAAAAAAAAAAAAGACATGGGAAACCATCATCCGTGAGAGTAAATGAGGTAGTTTAAGGGTATGAGAAGGGGTTTGTTAGACGACACCAATGGGAATTGATTGGAATAGAAATTTAAAGGAAATGGAGCCCTAAGTAGCTTCCTATCAAATCATGCATGTTGATCTGTGTAAATTACAAAGCAGCCCGGCCTGCCCTGTGGGATTTAGGTGTAATAAAATGTCTTTGGGAATTTGTCATTTGAAAATTTCTCTTTTCTCTTCCTAGTACCACTTTGAATATGCCTTCTTTGCCATCCCCCCAGGGACACCGGGGATGGGACAGAGATCAAGGTGGGAGGGGTTCCAGGACCAAGTTTAGGAAAAAGGAGAGAGTCTTACCTTGGGAACTTGTCGGTGGGAAGGTCTGGAGCCCTGGCCAGGCTGTGTGAGCAAAGGAAAAATAGAGGAGCAGGATTGCGGGCTCCCAGGAGAGATGGGGAGGAGAGGAGAGAGGACCTCCCTGCAGATCTCATCCTCATCAGTCAGATGGTGGCTGGCCCTTGTCAGTAGAGCTGGGTTCAAGGGCCAGTCCTGCTGCTCACTGTCATAATCGCTTACTGCGATAATCACCGAGGTTTGGGTACACTGATGCGTGTTTTTGACTGAGGCCCCTTTCTCACCACTCGCTCTTCGACTCCCCCGTCTCCGGCCCAGCCCCCCATGTTCTTCCCAGTTCCTTTGTCTGCTCTCCTTACTGGCTTTGTTCCCGCACACACTGTCATCCATCACCTCTGACTTCCTTTACCCCTCAGGGCGGTCCTCAGCGGAGCTGCATTTCCCCCAGTTTACTGAAACAGAAGCCAAGATGCAGGACAGCCCGGTGACTTGCCCACCATCTCCCGGGCAAAAGATGGTAGAGCCGGGATCTGAAGCCAGGTCTTTTGTATCCAAGTTGTTTCAGCTACAGAAGGCTTCCCTTTCATTTATCCAAGCTCGTAAAGCACCTGCCACGTGCCAGGCGTGGGGCTGAGGACTGAGCCACAGAGATGGGGCGGGAGGGATGGTTTCCACACTGGGAGCTCAAGTCCTGTGAGCAGGACAGACATTGAGCTAACCCATCGCCCTCTCCCCAGAGAACAACGGTTTGTGACCTCCGCAGAGGGGCTGGGGCTTGGCCTGGGTTGAAGAAGTTCACCTGGGGAGCCCAGTGGGAAGGCGAGGGGCGCCGCAAGCGGGGGTGGGGGGGTTGGGGGCGTGGTAGCTTGTGCTGAAGGGAAAACACACGGGAGGGAGAGTTTGGTGCCGCTAGGGAAAGGGGGTACGGGGGAGGTCAGGCATACCAGCACCTCTGTGCCACTGAGGTGTTTTGGATCTTCTCCTGTGGGTGATGATGGGCGGCTGCTGCAGGATGGTCAGCAAGGAAATGGCATTCGCTGTGGTAAGATTCATCCTTTCCACCAGCAACGAGGGTCTGCGATGAACTGCAGTGGAGACAGTGAGCAGCACAGCCCAGGGGTTTACGTAAACAAGCGAACGAGAGACATAAACAGGATTACACATGCCTGTCTGTGCTCAAAAACAAGGGGAAAATGAACCAAAAATTAATTATAATGGTTACCTAAAAGGGGAGGCAGAAGAAGAGTGGAGGATGGCGCTGGAAGTTGGGCTTTTCTGAGCGCACCCTGTTCCGTAGTTTTAACTTTGGAAACTTCCTTTTTACATCCTTTTTTTTAAAAAAAGATTTTATTTATTCATTTGAGACACAGAGATACAGAGAGAGAGCATGAGCAGGGGGAGAGGCAGAGGGAGAGGGAGAAGCAGACTCCTTGCTGAGCAGGGAGCCTGATGTGGGGCTCGATCCCAGGACCCTGGGATCATGACCTGAGCCGAAGGCAGACGCACAACCATCTGAGCCACCCAGGCGGCCCCCGTTTTACATCCTTATAAAACAAAATTAAATTTGAAAGATCTCTTTAAATCCCTAAAACTTAACTTAAAATGTGAAAACATAGTAAAATGACCGAACAGTTGTATGTTGAGTTGGTAGCATCACAGAGAAGAATTTTTTCCAAGTTATTTTAATTTACTAATTTTATTTTTTAAAAGACTTTATTCATTTATCTGAGAGAGGGGGAGCACGAGAGGCAGGAGGGTCAGAGGGAGAAGCAGATTCCCCACTGAGCACAGAGCCCAGCGTGGGGCTCTACCCCAGGACGCTGACATCATGCCCTGAGCCAAAGCCAGACACTTAACCAGCTGAGCCACCCAGGCGCCCCTAATTTATTTTTTAAAAGATTTTATTTTTAAGTAATCTCTACACCCAACTTGGGGCTCCAACGTATAACCCCAAGATCAAGAGTTGCATGATCTACCGACTGAGCCAGCCAGGCTCCCATCCAAGTTATTTATTTATTTATTTTAAAGATTTTACTTTTTAAGCATTCTCTACATCTAATGTGGGGCTTGAACTCATGACCCCAAGATCAAGAGTTGCATGCTCCACCGACTGAACCAGCCAGGCGCCCCATCCAAGTAACCTTTAAACATGGTGATTTTACTGTCATACCTAGTAGGGTAGATATGTCCTAAGGACAAGAAGAACTGCAAAGAAATCCAAACAGTACTCAGGAACCTTGTCAGTATCTGGTCAGTATTAGTATTGTTACTTTGAAGCTGTGTGTGCCCAGGTGTGTGTAATTGCTACACTATGTTACTATATGGACATAATTATGTTTATGCCCTCAGTAACAAGATTTTCAGGATAATATAACAGAGATCCAAATATAAAAGCAAAAAAGCTAAGTAAAAACCCTATAATTGTAAATTCAAATTGGAAATATCAGCGTGACTTGATAAATTCTGTTTTCTAAGGGGCATGTATTTTATAGCCTTATGTAGTTCTCGGGCCTGGAAACAACCGTGAGCAGCAACAATGGACACCTTGTGCCTGGACAGGGGTCTCTCTCTTTCCCACCATGAGGAACCAGGGCTCGCTGGAGAGATGCCGAGTCCAGATCTGGGGCAAGGATATACAGGATGGGTCTGGGATATCTTTTTAGGCCAGAAAACAAGAAATTTACCTAAGACTACTGAAGTCATGCCCAAAAGACACAGGGGCCATCTGGAATGGGCTCTTGGGAAAACCTAAGCGTCAAAAAAATATATATATCAGAGAAAGAATAAAACTGCAGTGGATCAAAACATATCAAATACATAGAAAATTCATGAGCTCATATGGTGCTAAAACAATGAAAGAAAACTCATTGGTCAACTTTGGAGGTTGCTAGGGGAACAATTTATTATTCTGTAAATTGAAAATAGAGGGGAAGAAGCAAGTGTTTGTCCTGCCTTTTCTGTCCAAATTGTATTTTGGAGAAATCTCATAGTGGGTCCTAGGCTGCTGTAGCCAATGACCACAAACTGCCTGGCTTAAAAGAACAAAAATGTTTTTTTTTTTTCCACAGTTCTGGAAACCATAAATACGAAATCAAGGTATTGGCCAGGCCAAGGTCCCCCCAGGCCTCTAGGAGAGAGACCTTCCCTGTTTCTGCCAACTCTGATGCCTCCAGGCTCTTCTTGCCCAGGGCTGCCTGCCTCCAATCTCTGCCTCTGTCTTCACATCACTTCTCTCTGTGTCTGTGTCCCTCGGTCTGTATCTTACAACACTTGTCGTCGGTTCTAGGGCCTACCCGACAATCCAGGATGATCTCATCTCAGAATCCCTCATTAAAATAAAATTAAAGGGCGCCTGGGTGGCTCAGTTGGTTGAGCGACTGCCTTCGGCTCAGGTCATGATCCTGGAGTCCTGGGATCGAGTCCCACATCGGGCTCCCGGCTCGGCGGGGAGCCTGCTTCTCCCTCTGACCCTCTCCTCTCTCATGCTGTTTCTCTCTCGCTCGCTCTCTAATAAATAAATAAATAAAAATCTTTAAAAAAAATAAAATTAAATTAAATTAAAAATCCTTAATGACATCTGCAAAGATCCCTTTTTTTCAAATAAGGTCACATTCACAGTTTCTGGGTGGATATATCTTTTTGGGAGGGGGCACCATTCAACCCACTACAGGTGGTGAATGGAAATTCTTCTTGGAGCAATTCCAGCTAGTAAATCCAGAAGGAATCGTTTTACAACCGCAGTGGAGTGGTGGACCCAGGTGATGATCCTCATCAGTTCCTAGCACCTGTAGGTGGAAGGTTGAGAAGGTCTTTGTCCAACAGCCTGGTTGGGCCGGCCACCTTTGGAGATACTCAGCAGTTTTTTTTTTTTTTAATTTTTTTTTTAATTATTTATTTATTTGAGAGAGAAACAGCATGAGAGGGGATAGGGTCAGAGGGAGAAGCAGGCTCCCCGCCGAGCCGGGAGCCCGACATGGGACTCGATCCCAGGACTCCGGGATCATGACCTGAGCCGAAGGCAGTCGCCCAACCAACTGAGCCACCCAGGTGCCCGATACTCAGCAGTTTTAACATCACTCCGTGTGAAATAAGCTGACATTCTGTGCCTCTTGGCATACACAGCAGTGTCAATGAAGACGAGCTGCAAAAGAGAATTTTTTTTTTGAGCCTGAATCTAATTAAGCCTGTAGCTATGAGCAGTTTTCGGAAAATGCAGGGGATAGAAGACCAGGTGTTCACCGGGAAGACAAAGGCTCCATGAAGGCTGTCCTTCCCAAGAAACTATTCCAAATACCTGAGAAGAGTAGCTGGCGTCTAAAGGTGCTCAATGACAATGTGCTGAATGAATGAATCTAGACCACAGAAAAAATTCCTAAAACTCAGCAAGAAAAGGACTAGCAACCTACAAGAAAAATCATAAACAGGGACAAGCTGACAATTTACAGGGGAGGAAATGGGAATGCCAATACATGCATGAAAAGGCTCATTCTCACTAGTAACGAAGGTAATGAAAAGGAAAACCACAATAAGCTGCTGTTTCACACCCCCAGCCTGGCACAAACTTCAAAAAGTCTGACAATATCAAGAACTGCTGAAGACGAGGGGCCATCTTCATCATCAGGCCTTCCAGGGGCTCCTGCGGGAGTGGAGGCCTTGGGCCTGAGGTAGACCCCTTGGAGGCAGCAGAAATGAGAGGGAGAGTCCAGGCAGTGACCCCGGGAGGGGCTGTCCACCCTGCAACACTTGCAGGTAAAATTCTTCTATTGAAGTTTTTATTTTTTATTATTATTATATTTTCCTATTAAAGTTTTTAAACACCTTAGTACGTTTCAGCCCATAGTATGTTGTCAATGGGATGTTGACAATGTTATGTTGTGCTTCAAAAGTTGTCAAAAATTGTCAATGGGAACACACACTCTGAAAGCAACTTGGTGATACCCATAAAATGGAACACGTGCATATCCTATGACCTAGAAAGCCCACCTGTAGGAGTTTACCCTAGAGAAGCTTGATGTATGCATCAGAGACAAAAGTGTTCGCATCAGAACTACCTGTGGTTGAAACATATGGGAAACATCCTAAGTGTCTGGGAACAGGATAATGTACAATAATCATCTAGGTAGTAGAGTAGTAAAGAATGAATGAACCAGAACCACACATATCAACGTGGGAGACATTCACGAGCATGATGAGCCATAAAAGCAAGCAGCAGGAAAAATATATAGTGTAATATTATTTCTAAAAAGTTGAACAATCATAGGGGCACCTGGCTGGCTCACGCTTGATCTTGGGGTCGTGAGTTCGAGCCCCATGTTGGGTGTAGAGATTGCTTAAGAATAAAATTTTTAAAGAAAAAGTTGAACAATAACAAAATAATTATGCACATATATAATCTTGAGGTGGCATAATACACAGCAAAGGTGATTCATAGGAAAAACATCAAATTCAGAACAGTGGTGGTGTTCATTATGGGAGAGAGGGAGGGGAACACAGGGATTTCACTTGTATCTGTGATGATGTATTGCTTAAAGTGCGTGGTGGATACATGGGTGTTCATTACTCTTTATTAATTATTATTTAATACCTTAAAAAATATGAATCTCATCACATCACTTTCCTACTCAAAACCCTCCAATGGTTTCCCACTACACTTCGACCAAATACCAAGGCCTCATTGTGGTCTCTACCATTTGGCCCCTGACTACTTCCTGGATATCATCTGTCCCTTTTGCTCACTGAGCTCAGGCTATAGTGTTCTTCAGACATACCAAATATATTCCAACCACAGGGCCTTTGCACATACGATTCTCACTGCACTGAATATAGGGCAGAGGCTTCTGTTCTTTCCTGCTGTGCTTCTCCACCCACATCGCCAGAAAAGCCACCAGGCCATCTTCTGTTTTGCCCCAGAGATTGACAATGAGCTTGAGATGACCCTGGCTGTCTCAGGTAACACTGTGGCGGGCTGCTTCTTCACCATTTTGCCCTGATCTACAATTCCAGGACTGGGGCCATTGCTATGTGATCCTGTTCGGGGCGGAGTCATCTGTGGATTGGGAGAAGAGCTTGCAGAATGGCCCTAGGAAGGATGCGTTGTGGAGGAGGGATGGACTGTCATCCAAGGTAGAATCATGGTGGTCTCCAGAATCCTCTCCAGTGGACTCCTGGGCCGATGAGCCTTGTGCTCTCTCCAGCCGCCCTGGGCCACTGGCAGATTCAAACAAGGGCCCAGGGCACAGCTCCAAGTGCAGGGAGCAAGGCTGGTGGGGGCTCAGCACTGACCCAGCTTCTGCGGGCGTGTTAATTATAAGGGTCACTCGCATTTATGTTGTGCTTCAAAAGTTACCGAAAGTTCCCATAGACCTCATTTCCCCTTGAGCCTCACAGCAGTGCCATGTGGTGGGGACTCTGACTCCCAAATTTGAGGCAGGGAAACTGAGGCCCAGAGTGCCTCAGGGATAGAACTGGGATTCTGTGTCTTTCCATTGTCCTGTGATACCTCCCTTTGGGGCGGGGAGGAAGATCAGGCAATGCTCCCAGCAGGGGTGGGAGAGGTCCAAAAAACGTCATGGCTTTCAGCCCTCAGGGAGCAACTATGAGGACGAAAACCTGTTTCAGGCACACTTGGTCCTGAGCAAACTTATTCCCCCCGCACCTCTTACAGACCCGTGAGGACACTGACTCGTATTTCCAGGCCATGGGCCCTCACTGGCACTATGTGTGGTTTCTCACCCAGGCCCGAGGGTTTGGGAGGGAGCTCGAGGGTTTGGGAGGGAGCTCGAGCAAGGCAGGAAGCCGCTGGTCTGACCAGAAACTCACTCACGCGCTAGTGTTCCCCGGGGCCCCACCAGGCCAGGGCCACACTCCTGGGAGTCACAGTGGGCGGCGGGAGGCAGGGGCACCTTACTGCGACGTGAGCATGGGGGCGCGGAGCTTGCTGGGCACAGCAGTGGGATGGGCAGGAGCTGGAAAAGGAGGGGAGGCCGGGGCAGATGGGGTGGCATGAGTTGTCTTTTTAGGGAGGTGTCCACAGCCACCCAGCCTGGCCAACCTGCTCACCAGCCCGGCTGGGAGCTTTGGCTTCCTCACTGTCCAGGGCCTTCCAGGGGCTCCTGGGGGAGTGGAGGCCTTAGGCTTGAGGGAGACCCCTTGGAGGCAGCAGAAATGAGAGGGAGAAACCAGGCAGTGACCCCGGGAGGGGCTGTCCACCCTGCAACACTTGCAGGTAAAATTCTTCTATTGAAGTTTCTATTTTTTATTATTATTATATTTTTCTATTAAAGTTTTTAAACACCTTAGTACGTTTCAGCCCATTAGCTTGCTCAGTTTTGATGTAGCAAGAAATTGGGAATTTTGCAAATGTCTAACCCTAAAGAATTCATCTGAAGACCAGGCGGGCATGACATTTGTGTGTGTGTGTACAAAGAGATCCGGAAGTTTCCACACCAAGGATTTAAATCATAGAGTCTTCTTGGGTGGGTTAGAGTATGACATTTTCCTACCTCATGAACAAGCATTACCTCTGTAATGAGGAAAAAAAAAAAAAACACACAACAAAAGAAAGAAGGAAAAATTTGGAATCTTCTAGCAGGACCAATTTTTCCACTTTTCTGTAGTCAATTAAATTCTGTTTTAATTGTATTGAAAGGTTGAAAATGAAAGTTTTTAATCATCCACTGACATTTTTACAACTTCTCTGGAAACTATAAATATTATTGTCTAATTGTGTTAACTGCTTTACTGTTAATTTATGATCCCAGCTGTTCACTGTTGCAAACAACACACAGCAGGAATCTGGCTGAATTTAGTTTAAAAACGAAAACAAACAAAAACACCCACGAAAAAAACTTAAAAGGCTTCAGGCGGTATTAATTTCAGGCTGATGTTGTTTTCCCTCAGAGTGTCCTCGTGAACACTTTTTGAAGTAAATTGCTGGGGTCAATTTTGTTTCCCCTGCGCTTTTTCCCCTGGCAGCGGCAGAAGGTCCCAGGGCACATCCTATCCCGGGGACAGCACAGAGAATCTGCTCCTCAAACAGCCTCAAAACCAGCTTCACGCTGTCACTGGAAAAAAGCCACGGGCGGCCGCCCCCTCGGGGCCAGACAGGGCCGGCCTGGGAGCAGAAGCGGGAAGACCCCCTTGGCAGGCCCTGAATCCCAATCCCAATGTTCCAGGATGGGGTTTGTGTGCCTTCAAGGTCCTCAAGAGCAGTCGTGAGTAACACAACATCCCTCAGATACCGCCTGTTAGCAGTTCCAGGGTGCTCTCAGCGGGTGTTTCTCTTGCCAGTGCCAGAACTTTCCACAAGGCCTTCTGTGTTGCTGCCATTTTGTGAAAACTAAGGAAAGCAAAGGTTTTGCTGCAGACGGATGGGAGGGCTGAGCAGGCGGGCTGGGTTTGCAGATGAGGTGTTGCCCCCCAGTGGCCACTCTGAGGATGGCGGGGCCCCTGGGAGAGCTTTCCTCCCATTTTTCACATTGGTAAACTGAGGTACGGGGAACCCATAAAGGTCTCGGGGTAAGTTACAACCACCACAGCGCATGTCCCTGAACTCCTGTTCTTTCTCACACAGGAAGGCGGACGTGGGATTGCCCTGGGCTGTGGTCCCTCCTGCCTCCACTGTTTTCTGAGTATCAAAGCACCTTCACACCTGGCTGACAGATGCCCAGCTCTTCCTATCCACCCTCTTGTCACCACGGGCTGCCTCCCCCCAGCTGAAAGGGACAAGTCGGCCATTCAGATGCCCCTCTAGAGCCCCGCTGCCATCTGAGTGCCTAGGCCATTCAGAGGGAGCCCGCACGGGCAACCCCGGGCCTCCCACAAGTGGATGCTCGGGTTGCAGACACCAGGTCCTTCCAGGGACAGCTGCTGTGCAGAGAGAGGGAGGGTCAGTGTGGCTGAGGGTTGTGGGCAATGAGCTGCTGGTGACGGCTGGATGCCCGCCCTCGGCTTCCACAGAAATTCCCTACAAGGCCTCCATGGAGCCGATTTTATTGCATTTCTGATCCTCACAAACACACACTTTCCAACGAGGACACAACACAGCTTTCATTTTGTTTGCGCCTCAGAAACAACCAGGGAGGCTGGAGGGCCTGGTTAGGAAACTGAGACCAGAGAGTGTGCTCTGACACACAGCCTCTTAGTGGACAAGTGGGAACGCAACTCCAAGTCCTGTGCTCCAGCCACTTTCTCGCTGACGCTTCGGGCCCCTGGGACTGGCCTAGGGAACAAGTCAGCAAGAAGAAGAGGGTGCACTGGGGTGCATACCAGCAGCCTCACCAAAGGAGACCCCTTGGGCTGAGTTTTTGGGTGTTGGGACCTGAGCATCTTCCGAACTCGTGTTAGATGTTCCATTGGCCCCTACTCCAGAGTTCCCCGCCCCGCACCTGGCAACCTAACAGACGCCTGTGGATGCAAGCTGAGGGGAGAGGGATCCCCAACCAATCCAGGGTGGGCCACTCAAATGTTGGTCTCTGTTTCAGTGCAGACATGAGAAAAGCCTACTGACGCACATTCTTCTTCTTTTTTTTTTTTTAAAGATTTTATTTTTAAGTGATCTCTACACCCAATGTGGGGCTCAAATCCACAACTCTGAGATCAAGAGTTGCATGATCTACCGACAGCCAGCCAGGCGCCCCTGATGCCCACCCGTCCTAGAAGCAGACAGAGATGGACAAACAGAGCCCTGGACCGGGAAAGTAAAAATCCAGATGGGACCGCTAGCCCTTGTCAAGGATAAAAGGCCCCACGTTCATGGAAGGGGCATCTGAGGCAGTGCCCCACTGCCCATGCTCAAGAACAAGGGCACCATATGTTCTGCTCACTCTGTCCGCCAAACCCAGTCCACCTGGTGAGCTCTCCACATTTAAGAACAAGGAACAGAGGTGCAAGGACATCAAGCAACTTGATCCAGGTGCCTCGGGTATGAAACAGCAAAGCAAGATCTAGAACCTAGGTCTTCTGTTTCTCAGGCCAGTGATCTCTCTACTACATTTCCCACCTGAGTGGACCTCGTAGGGCTCCTGTCACAAGTTCACCATCAGAGATTAAAAATCCCTTATGGTCAGGGTGCCTGACTCTCTTGATTTCAGCTCAGATCTTGATCTCAGGGTTGTGAGATCTCAGGGTTTTTTAAAAAAAAAATCCGGGGCGCCTGGGTGGCTCAGTCAGTTAAGCGACTGCCTTCGGCTCAGGTCATGATCCTGGAGTCCCGGGATCGAGTCCCGCATCGGGCTCCCTGCTCGGCGGGGAGTCTGCTTCTCCCTCTGACCCTCCTCCCTCTCATGCTCTCTGTCTCTCATTCTCTCTCTCTCAAATAAATAAAATCTTAAAAAAAAATAAAAAAATAAAAAAATAAATCCTCTACGGGCGCCTGGGTGGCTCAGTCAGTTAAGCGTCTGCCTTTGGCTCAAGTCATGATCTCAGGGTCCAGGGATCGAGTCCCGAGTCAAGCTCCCTGCTCATCAGGGAGTCTGTTTCTCCCTCTGCCTCTGCCCCTCCCCCTGCTCGTGCTCTCTCGCTCACTCATTCTCTCAGATAAATAAATAAAACCTTTAAAAAAATCCTCTATGGTCAACAAGCTTCTCTTTGAAAACGAAAACATTACAGGGCAAGCTAATAGAGTAGGTCTAAATCTCTAGCTGGCAGTGAAATATTGCTCGGATTGGCTTTGTTCTTTAGGGAACTATTTTATATAAGACTGTTTTCAGAGACAGCAAATCCAGATCAAACAGGTTTTAGCAGCAAAGGAAGTCTATTGGTTTACCTAACTGGAAAATTCAGGTGAGGTCTGGCTTCGGGCAGAGCTGATCCCAGTGCTCACACCATGTCATCAGCGTGGAGCTCATTGTCCCTCAGCTCTGCTCTGCCCTCTGCGGGTCTTTGTTCTCACGTAAGCCTTCCCCCCCAGGGTGGGTCCCAGCAGCTGCAGGATTCCCTCCTCTCAGCTCCACAGCCAAGGGGGAGACCTGGAATAGAGATCCCCATCCAAAGTGGGACCCTGGAGAGAAGATCTTCAGCAAAAGGGAGAGCAGGAAAGAAGTCCACCCAGTAACAGGAAATGGCGAGGAAACCTGACGGTCCAGGTCTTAGACACTGGGGGAGGGGTAAAAACATAGGCCTTAGGGGGGCACCTGGGTGGCTCAGTTGTTAAGCGTCTGCCTTCGGCTCAGGTCATGATCCCAGGGTCCTGGGATCAAGCCCTGCATCGGGCTCCCTGCTCAGTGGGAAACCTGCTTCTCCCTCTCCCACTCCCCCTGCTTATGTTTCCTCTCTCTCTGTGTCTCTCTCTGTCAAATAAAGAAATAAAATCTTTAAAAACAAAACAAACCAAAAAAACGTAGGCCTTGGCATTCCAGAAGCACAGGCCAGCCCTCTGCTGGCTTTAGGGTTCAAATGCACATGATGTGCATGTTAAAAGAATACAAAAATAAAAACAACAGGGAAGAAAAAAGTAAACCAAAAGTTTAACAACTTCAGGTGACTGACAGGAACAAACACAAAAATATTTTGGGCATAATTGCAGATATTTAATAATGACTGGGAATCTTAGGTGACATTAAGTTCTTTTGAATTTTGGTATATGAAATAAAGGTATTGTATAAAAACAAGGCTTTATTTTTTTTTTAAGATTTATTTGTTTATTTGGAGGGGGAGGGGCAGAGGGAGAGAGAATCTCAAGTAGACTCCTTGCTCAGCACAGAGTCTGACGTGGGGCTTGATCCTACATCCCTGAGGTCATGACCTGAGCCAAAATTAAGAGTCAGATCTTCAACTGACTGAGCCACCGAGGCACCCCAACAAGGCTTTATTTTTTAGAGATCCATAGTATATTTCAGGATGAAATGCCATGATGTCTGGGGGCGCCTGGGTGGCTCAGTCGGTTAAGCGTCTGCCTTCGGCTCAGGTCATGATCCCGGGGTCCTGGGATCGAGCCCCGCATCGGGCTCCCTGCTCCGCGGGAAGCCTGCTTCTCCCTCTCCCACTCCCCCTGCTTGTGTTCCCTCTCTCGCTGTCTCTCTCTCTCTGTCAAATAAATAAATAAAATCTTAAAAAAAAAAAAAAAAGAAATGTCATGATGTCTGTAATTTACCCTTAAATATTTCAGCAAAGAAGGAGGAGGAGGAGAGGAAATATGGCAAATTTATAAGGCTTTTTTGTGTTTTTTTTTTTAAGAATTATTCCTGAGGGGGGGAAAGGGTCATTACAAGGACGTGTCTAGGAGTCGTAGGTGTTTGGAGCCTTTCTAGACTGAGAGCAGGAACAGAGACAGCAGGGGAACAAGAAATGGGGCCCGGGACCCTCATGGGTGGTCACATCCTGTCCCCTTACAGGAGCGAACAGGTGAATTGCAAAGTCAGGTAAATTGACAGGAGCCCTGACCCCTGTTCATGCCCCGTTTCCAGCCTTGGCCAGTGCTGCTGACCTGTCCCTCTCAGAAAGCAAAGCACTCAAGTCCTTCCTTCCCTGGTGACCCCGAGACAGGGCCAGGGTGCTGGCACCCACCAGTCCATGTAGGTACAGACCCTGCATCACCCAAGAAAAGGCTTTCACTCTGAGGCTCCCGTCCGGAGGATGGGAATGATCAGTGGGGCTCCCTTTCCACCAGGACATGGCCTGGGGGCAGACTCTGGGGACAGAAGGTGGCTGAGATGGCAGGCTCCCTTGGACCTGAATGACAAAGGGGGGTGTGATGTCTGCGCCCACCCTCACTGAGATGCCGAGCAGGGGTCTAGGACGGGACCAAGGGATGGGGGCCATGCAGAGGTGGGGACGAAGGGCTGGGCTCCGAGCAGGAAGGCTGGGGACCCATGCGGGAAGGACATCCAGCTGGGGGAAGCTGCCTGTTCTCACTCACACTGAATACGCACACACTTGGGGTCACCCACTGCGAGCGGCACTCTGCAAGCTGACTGAGTTGGCTTCCCCCGAAGCAGAGCCTGATGGAGGATTCCAGGGCAAGTCTGTCATTTGGAAAGGGGAAGAAAATCAGCAGGCGCTGCTGCTTCATCCCCCAGAGTTGCGCAAACGTGTAGAACACCCTCGGACTGATCCCACCGGAGGGATGAGGGCACCCCGGGGCGTCTGCACATCAACTCCACCGGCCAGTGGAGGGCAGGGCTGCTGCAGGGGCAGCCACCCCCAGCTCTCGTGGGTCACCCTGGGCTCAGAAGAACGTCTTCGGGGAAAGAGGAGAGCAGAGCCAGTCATACAGAGTCTCAGCCAAGGAGCCCCCAACCCCGGACACGGACATGGTCAATCTTCTCAACAATACTACAGGGTAGATACAAATACTATTATTATCCCAATTTTTCAGATTGGAAAATGAGGCAGAGAAGTAACTTTTTTTTTTTTTGGCAGAGAAGTAACTTACCCAAGTGGCAGAGCCGGGATTCAAAGCCATGCTGGCTGGCTCCAGAGCCCGGCTGGAATGGGCTGGGCTGTGTTTAGAGGTGGTGAATTGCCCATCAATGAAGGCATTCAAGCAGAGGCCTGATGACAATGGCAGGAATGTTGAACAAGGAATTCCTACCAGAGACAGGGACTAAGAGACAAAGTCCCTTTCAGTATTGAAATCCATGATCTTTTGAATGGGTAGGGCTGCGGAGAGGCTAAAACGCCCCCCACCGCTTGAGTGGGCTCCAAGAGTTCCACGAATACACCCCTGCCCCCTCGAGTTCACACAGGACTCGCCGGGCAATTAACTGACATGCGGGCTGGTTTTCTAGCGGACTGGCCACCGAGCAGGCAGTGAGGACCTGCCTGGGAGACACCTGGCCCCACACCTGGGGGACAGCACATCGGAGCCCAAACCCTGCTAGCTGTGCAATCAGCCAGCCCGGAGGCCTCTCCCCCAAGCCCTTCCTGATGCCCGTGGGCCCTGTTAGCCTCAGGGAAGCTCAGGGCAGTCCAGACCCCACGTGGACAAGGCTGGCTCCACCTCACCTCCTGGGCTCAGGGTCCTCATCTGTAAAATGAGGTCAGTGATGAGACCATCACCGAGGTCCCAAGTTCGGGGACTGCGGGGTTCAGGCAAGGGAGTGGCGGCCAAGCTTGGGCTTCTAGAACAGCTAAGTCACTCCTGGTCAAGCCGAGAACAGCACAGTCCGAATTACAAGGAAGCCTGAGTTGTGGAATCCTTACAATATGCTGTATGTTTTCTTCATTCAAGTACACAACATATGGCAGATTGTTAATCAAGTAGTTAGAACCCCGAGATCTCGGCTCACGCCCTTCCTTCTGGGAACCTTGACCTAAGCATCCTTCTTTATCTGCAGAGTCA
>NC_138372.1:5977083-5983986 GCF_054177405.1 Leptonychotes weddellii
AAGGCATACGCTAAGTGCCGTCAAGCACTCTGCTCTCCAAGGCTGTGCCACCTCCATGGGGTAGCTGATGGAGGGAACGCTGTTCGGTACAATGGACATGGGGAAGAAATCCCGAGAAATTCAGGGGCTTGCTTCTAGGACATGGAGTCTGTGGCCGAGTGGGGACCAGACTTTAGGCCTCTTGATTTCCAAGATCACACCAACTCTCCACCGCAGGCACAATTGCCTAGAGAACAGCGTGGTTTAAGTGAGGTCAGCACGTCTCCTCTTTACCTGCTGCACCTGTCAACCAGCAGGCCGACTCTCAGCAACCCCAGCAAGCCACTGAGAGGAAACATGGACAGAATGCAAGACCATTCTTGTCCATGAAAGTTCTGTGTCTCTCCAAGTAGGTTTTATAATGAAACCTCATAATGACTTTAAGACCTGGAAAACATTGTTCCATCTGCAGCCAAGAACACTGGGCATCTCATGAGAGATGATGATGTAATGTTCACAGCTGCCCCTTGTCATTGTACTGAAGGGTGTTTCTACCAGTAGCCCTAGGACACAATTGAGTCTCTGCTGTTACCTGAGAATAAAAAAGCCTACTGTAGTGTGGGGTGAGATGAGGAAACAGACTGCACAAAAAGTTGCTAAAAAGTTACTGTTAGGGACATCTGGGTGGCTCAGTCTGTTGAGCGTCCGACTCTTGGTTTTGGCTTAGGCCATGATCTCAGGGTTGTGAGATGGAGCCCCACATTGGGCTCCACGCTCACTGGGGGAGTTGGCTTGGGATTCTCCCTCTCCCTCTCCTTCTACCCGCCCCAACTCACGCGCTCTTGCTCTCTCTCTCAATAAAATTTTTTTTTAAATAAAATATCTTTTTAAACATTTTTTTAAGGTTTTATTTATTTGTCAGAGAGAGAGCACAAGCAGGGGGAGCAGCAGACAGAGGGAGAGGGAGAAGCAGGCTCCCCACTGAGCAGGGAGCCCAACATGGAGCTCCAGCCCAGGACCCTGGGATCATGACCTGAGCCGAAGGCAGACGCTTAACCGACTGAGCCACCCAGGCGTCCCTAAAATCTTTTTTTTTTTTTTAAGATTTTATTTATTTATTTGAGAGAGAGAGAGAGCATGAGAGGGGAGAGGGGCAGAGGGAGAAGCAAAAAGCAGGCTCCCTGCTGAGCCAGGAGCCCAATGTGGGACTCGATCCCAGGACTCCAGGATCATAACCTGAGCCAAAGGCAGTTGCCTAACCAACTGAGCCACCCAGGTGCCTCTCTCAAAATCTTTAAAAAAAAAAAGAAATCATGCTTCAAAAAAAAAAAAAAGAAGGAAAAGAAAGAAAGAAAAAGAAATATTGTTACTAACTGTGTGACTTTGGGCAAGTGATCCTACCTCTATAAGTCTTAGTTTCCTCATCGGTTATAGAGACAATATATGTCTAATAGAGAATTCATGAGCATGCAGTGTGATATGATGATGGTACATTCATGACAGAGAAAAGATCATTGTAGGTATATTAACACACACCATGAGCAACTAGTACAGTGCCTCCTATAAAACAGTTGTGAAAAAATACAGCTATAAACGAATGACATCATAAAAGTATGGCAGAACTCATATACCCAAATGAATGGTAATAGACCGTGGGTCCTGTCCTAGCTCTTTCTGGGACTTTCTCCCTGCAGTTGTCCCCTCTGTGTCCTGCATCACTGCTCCTTCCTTTTTTTATTGCCTACTACCTCTCAGTACACAAACAAGACTCCTGCCTTATAAAACCTAACATGACTCCCTCACCTCCCTTCACTGAGCTTCATCTTTTGTTCCCTTGTGCAATAAAACTCCTGCAAATAGCTGCCTGTCCTCCATCCCACCCACTGTCCCTTGAACCCACTCCAGTCAAGCCTTTGCCCACTGCACCTGCTCTTGTCAAGGTCATCCATGCCCTCCATGAGGTCAAAGCCATGGTCAGTTCTTGGTCCTCATCTTTTTTTTTTTTTTAAGATTTTATTTGACAGAGAGAGACAACAGCGAGTGAGGGAACACAAGCAGGGGGAGTGGGAGAGGGAGAAGCAGGCTTCCCGCTGAGCAGGGAGCCCGACGCGGGGCTTGATCCCAGGACCCTGGGATCATGACCTGAGTCGAAGGCAGATGCCTAACGACTGAGCCACCCAGGCACCCCGGTCCTCATCTTGACTCATCAGCAGGGGCTGTCCATCCCTCTTGACTTGTATGTCTTACGAGGCCTTGGGGACACTCTGCCCTCGGGATCTTCCCCACTCAACAAGGACCCCTTCTCCTTTTCCTTTGCTTCCTCTCACCCCAGTCCCGATCCCTAGATGCTCCATGGTTCAGGGAGGAACCTGAACCTCCACAGTTCAGTTCTTGACCACATTCTCTTTGCCATCTGCAAGTGGCCTTCTCAGGGGAAGGACAGTGGGACAAAAGCTCAAAGCCACCAGCAGGGAACTCAGGTCTACTTCTTCCCCACCCCTCTGTCCCAGTATGACTGGAAAGGACGATACTTTGGGGAGAAACAACTCTAATCATCCCCTGGTCTCCAGAGGTGGGCATCCAGGGGAGTATAACAGGAAGAAAGATGGTGGCAGCCCCCCACCCGCCCGGTGCCCACCGTGTTGGGCTTGTTGACCTTGGCAATGTTGTAACTATACTGGAAGGCCAAGCCAAAGGCTGCGCTCAGAGTCACTAGCACCAGCGTGGGCTGGAGCCTCTGTGGGAGACAGGGCTATGGTCAGGGACTCTGGGGGCTTGCTCTTGGCCCCTGGAAATGGGGATGTGGGGGAGAACAAAACCGGGTAGGGGCTGGAGGGAAGGTGGCATCTCTGATGTGCCCCAGCCTCCCATACTTCACTAGCTCTGGACTCAAGTCCCTGTCCTGTGTCTGAGCTGGGATGTTAGGGGAAGCTGCTTCCCCCCACTGCTCTCCCGGGGCTGGCCACCCCTCCAGGCAAGGCAGGAGCAGTGCTGGCCTCTCCTTGCTAGAAGCATTTCTGGAGCCTTCCCCTTCCCCCACAGGTGTCCTCTTCCCACGGGACAGTGACAATAGTCTCAGCTCTTACCCCCTCCTTGGTGGAGTGGACAGAGAAGTCCCTGTCTCTTTTCTCTCCATCCCTGTTCAGATGAGAAACAGGTGCGCTCTGTGACACCTGGGTCCCGCCTGGCACTGAGAGCTTGTAGGACCAGCCGTTTCTCCCCTGGGGGCCTGCGTGGCTTTATTACCCTTCCGGTCTCTGGACGCTGCTAAGGGAGCACATTTTCCTTGGACATGTTGGCTGATAAGAGTCACACACAGCATGAGTTTTTTCTTTGCCTCTGCCAAGCCCCAAACCAGACGCTCCCCAGGTGCACCAAGGAGGGGAAAAAACACTCTGCACCGTTGTCCCTGGAAATGAGGAGTCCTGGAAACCAAGTTGGGCCTGACTGCCTGGATGTGTTATGCTTCTCCTGTGTTATTTCCCCATCTGTGCTTCCTCATTCGGATCTGGACTAATTGTCCATTTGGAGGAAAGAGCAAAGTAAATATTTTTTAAAAAATACAACCTATTTGGGCGCCTGGGTGGCTCAGTTGGTTGAGCGACTGCCTTCGGCTCAGGTCATGATCCTGGAGTCCCTGGATCGAGTCCCGCATCGGGCTCCCTGCTCGGCGAGGAGCCTGCTTCTCCCTCTGACCCTCCCCCCTCTCATGTACTCTCTCTCATTCTCGCTCTCTCAAATGAATAAATAAATCTTTAAAAAAAAATACAACCTATTTATATCTAATTAAGCTTAGTAATATTAAATAAGCCATCAAAATAGTGAACAAAGGTTCATTTCAGAATTACTCTATTAGCTAAAAAAAAAGAGAGGGTTGCCTGGCTGGCTCAGTCGGTAGAGCGTGCAACTCTTCATCTTCGGATCGTGAGTTTGAGCCCCACGTTGGGTATAGAGATGACTTAAAAATAAAGTCTTTAAAAAAAAGAAAAGAAGAAGCGTGATTGAATAAATTATGACAAAACACCTGACTGGAAGGCCAGGCTGCCATTTCCAGGGAGAATTATGAACACGTTGTGAACGTTATATGAAGTGACCCACGCAGAGCCCAGCGGTGCGCGCAGGTCATGGTGCGCTGAGGACGCACCCCAGGGAAGAGGTGGCCTGAGTCCTTACGTGCCCTTATGGTCTGCTCACGATAGTTTAGGTATTCTCTAAAGGGCTGTGTGTTCTCTGCTGCACCCCTCATTGCTTCTGAGGCCTGGAGTCATTACCTGTTAGGAAAGGCACAATCTAGGGCGCCTGGGTGGCTCAGTTGGTTAAGGAAAGGCACAATCTGGGGCCCCTGCTAGCTCGGCTGCCTAAGGACGGGCCGTGAGCCCCGGACACCTCCTTCCCACGACCTCCAGAGCCCTAATAGCCTGTGCTGGCTTATCACCCTGTGGGGGAACAGCTTTCCGTGTTTCAGGCTCCGCGTGTGGTCCTGTGTTCTGCCTCCAGACACCGCGGCCAAGGCCCTGAGGCATGCCCCAGCTTTCTGTATTTCCGAGCATGGGGGAGGAGGCGGGGGTCCTTCCGTGGCAGCCACACTGTCCTCCACGGCTGCAGAGGGGATCCGCTGGCCACGGAGGGGAAGGGCTCGGGCACTCTCCACCTCCTCCCTTGCTGAAGGGAGCTGCTGTGCCGGGGCTCTGTTGTCATGACCTTGCATCATGCTGGTCTCTCCCTTGGGTGGCACTTACCTGACTTTTCCCGTTGGCTGCACCGCCTGGCCCCCCCAGGGAACAATGAAATATTCACAGTCGTGCTTCTGCTAACAGTCTGAACAAGGCAGTCTGGGCTGTTTCCGTCATGCTTCTTGGAAGTCTCCCAGCCTCTTCCCATTTCTATATTCCGTGTCAGCTTCCTGTGGTTACTCGAACAAATCATCACAAACTTCGTGGCTTAAATAAGACGATGTATTACCTTACCTTACCTTACCCTTGTGGGGGGTCAGAAGTCCGAGCTGGGTCTCCGTGGGGCTTACATTAAGGTGTCAACAGGGCTGCATTCCTTTTCCCTCCTTTTCAGGGGGAAATCCATTTCCTTGCCTTTCCAGCTTCTAGAAGCCACCCGCATTCCCCGCTCATGGCCCCTTTCACCATCTTTAAAACCAACGGGATCGGACTGAGTCTCAGGCTGCCGTCTCTGGTTCTGCCTCTTCCCAGCGATCACACTGGGCCTGCTGGGAGGGCGGAGAAGATCTCCCATCTCAGGGTCGGCTGGTTAGCAGCCTTAATTCCTCTGCTGTTTTAATCCCCTTTTTCCATGTAAAATACCATAGTCACAGTTTCTGGGGATTCGGACGGGGCACAGTTACGGGGGCATTATTCTGCTGACCACAGTTACCTGGAGTCTTCCAGGTCTTGCAGCTTTATCAGCTGAATTCTCCTGGCATGCTTCTGTCCGGCTAGTCACAATGCCCGTGTCTAATCGCATTGGTTCATCTCCGTGAGCCTTCCCTGACTTTCTCTGAGTCGACCACCACAACAACATCAAGCTGATGGCAAAACCGAGCTCCTTCCTGCTGCTCCTTCTGCTTGAAACATTCCTCCTCCGGATCGTGGGACAAACATCACCTCCTGGGGACATTTGCTCTGGGACCACCCTTTCTAAAGTAACCCCCATCCCTCACCTGGCACTCTCTCAACACTTTACCTTGAGTACTATCTGCAATAACCTTAAGTGTTTGTTTACTTGTATTTTTGACCATTAGATCCGTTATATCCGATGCCCAATACATAGTAAGTGCTCAACAAATATTTGTTGAATGGATGTCCTTGATTGACGATGTTCACGCCGCTCCCTCCTTCACCACCCTTCCAAACACCTCATCCTCCACTTCTGGACAGATCTCACCCATTCTTCAAGGCTCGGCCCACCGTTTATCTTTTCCTCAAAGACCGTTCCAGTTCTCATTCATTCATTCAACATTTGCAAAGCGCCAGCAAGGGCCAAGCTCCCTGCCAGGCACTGGAGTGGCTCAGATGATGAAGTCGTCTCCCATTCTGTCCTCTTACTGCCACTGCAGGGCAACGTGGTTTTCATCTAGACTGTAAATTCCTTGCACACAGGATTTGCCACCCACGTGTCACCGCCCTGTGGCGGCGCTGAGCCGAATGTGGGTGTCAGGAGCGGCCGTGTGCGTGTGCGCTGTCAGCGGGCTGAGGAACGGCAGGAGGAAGGGTTCCTGGGTGAGAGAGCCGAATCTCACGGGTGCTCACGACGCAGACCGGGCAGGTGAGGGCCTCAGGACGGCAGCTACCTGTCTCCTTATTCTTCCTTCAGGGACTGGGGAACCAGCCCTGGAGGGGGCACATTTCGGATGGCAAGACCCTGTTCCACTCCCCTTCCAGAGCGGGACTTCAGACTCTCTCCACAAGCCCTTGGGTAACAAAAACAGCCAATGTTGCCGCCCTCCCGGTCCTGAAGCCTGTCTTCCAGTGGGGAGAAGGCAGTGTAGTGAGCCTTCCACAAAGAAACCCCCACTGGGTTGAAAGGACTGAAGTTTATTCTGTGGTCACATCTTTCCTATATAGTAAAATAATGCCCCTTCTTTCAAATGGTCTCTTTCTCATTATGATAGTTGTCCGGAGTTGTTCCTCCTCCTCCTCCTCTCGTACTCCTCCTCTTTCTTCTTCTTCTTCTTCCTCTTCTTCCTCTTTTCTTCTTCTTCTTCCTCTTTCTTCTTCTTCTTCTTTCTTCCTCCTCCTCTTCTTCCTCTTTTCTTCTTCTTCTTCCTCTTTGTTCTTCTTCTTCCTCTTCTTCCTCTTTTCTTCTTCTTCCTCCTCCTCCTCCTCCTCTTCTTCTTCCTCTTCTTCCTCTTTTCTTCTTCTTCCTCCTCCTCCTCCTCCTCTTCTTCTTCCTCTTCTTCCTCTTTTCTTCTTC
>NC_138372.1:5984086-6026126 GCF_054177405.1 Leptonychotes weddellii
AAAAGCGGGGGAGAGTAGCAGCCCAATGTAGTCCACTGAATTTTGTTTTTAAAGATTTTATTTTATTTTTTCAGAAGTGTTTTTTTTTTTTAAGACTTTATTTATTCAACAGAGAGAGAGCAAGCACAAGCAGGGGGAGCAGCAGGCAGAGGGAGAGGGAGAAGCAGACTCACCACTGAGCAAAGAGCCCTATGTGGGGCTCGATCCCAGGACCCTGGGATCATGACCTGAGCCGAAGGCAGACGCTTAACTGACTGAGCCATCCAGGTGCCCCTAAAGATTTTATTTTTAAGTAATCTCTACACCCAACCCAGGACTCGAACTCACGACCCCGAGATCAAGAGTCACATGCTCTGACTGAGCTGGCCAGGCACCCCTAGTCTGCTAAATTTTCGTCTGTGAAATCCAGAAGCATGGAACCTGCTGGTGAAAGCCACCTGCCACCTGCCACCATGATGGCATTCGTCACCTTGGGGTTGGCGACCTCTCCTCAGGTATGCTCTTTCCAGAGTCAGCTCAGCCTCGCTCTGCTCTGCCTTCACCACTTGAATTCCTCCCAGCAAGACTTGGCCACTCGGAAAACACTCAGTGAGCCCCCGCTGAATGCCCCCTGCCCCCCTGCCAGCCCATACTCAGCACTTTGAGAGCAAACAGAGTCCACAGTCCTTCTCACCTCCATCTCTCTCACTTGCTAACTGCCCTCACCTTGACTGACCTTGGTTAGCATCCAAAGAACCTCCAACCTTCTAATTCTCCCAAAGTGTCCTTTCTTCTTCATCTTTGCTTCTCTTTGTGGCCAGCTTGGCCCCCAGTGGTCTCCAAACCTTTCCCATAGCACTATTCCATCAGTAACAAAGTTTTGAACACAAACCTCCAGTGTATGCATATTTATTTTTTAGAAGTTCCGTACATGTACATGTCACGTGATAAAATAGACAAACAGGCATCGTGAAGGAGGAAGCAAGAAATATAGTAGTCCCCCCTGATCCATGGGGGATCCCCTCCCAGAGCCCCACGAAACTGTGGATAGCACTGAACCTTGGGTACATTATTTTTTCTCCTATACACACATACCTGTGATCAAGTTTGATTTAGAAATTAGGCACAGTAAGAAATTAACAATAAAAGACAACAATTATACCAATATACTATAATAGTTATGTGAATGTGGTCTCTCTCTCCTGAGCTCCAGAGCCACGTGACTCATGTCCTTCTAGACACTTCTTACATATTTCATGAGCTCCTCCATCTCCACATGTCCAAAAATGTTACTGTCTTCTCCCCAAGCCTGCCGCTCCGCCCCCTCCACCCTCCACCCCTGGCCTGTCGGAAACCAAGCAAGGCGGCAAGGTGCCTCACCTGTGAGGGCCGACGGGTCCTTAAATCCTACTGGTCTCTCTCTGAATTCTCTCACATCTCGGCCCGACCTCTGCTGGCTCTGCAGGGCCCCCCTTATTTCTTACCAACCGGTCCCCCTACTCAAGTTCCCCCCCCCAGTCCTTATTACTGCCACAGTCCTCCCTTAGACTCAGTGATCACCCAGGTTGTGTTGAGGACCCAGTTCCAACTCAATTTGGCTCACAAGGACCCACACCTTCCCGGCTTCACTTCAGACCGACCCACAGTTCCCCTGAACACCTCAGTGTGCTTTTCTCACCTGGAATGTCCATCCTTCCCTTTCCTACTGCTTCTTCTGCACGGGGGAGATGCTGTGGTCTTCCCTGATCCTACACCTCCCTTCCCATGCAACCAGCACCAGTCCCATGCCTCCCTCTTGTGTTTCCTAACCCATGGAAATACACATGCCCTCAAGTGTTTCTTTTTCTTAGAGAGGAGGTAGGGGAGGGGGAGAGGGAAAGAATCCTAAGCAGGCTCCACGACTCAGGGCTCGATCTCACGACCCTGAGATCATGACCTGAGCCCAAATCAAGAGTCAGATGCTTAACCAACTGAGCCCCCAGGCACCCCAGTATTTCTATAGGTAGCTATCTGTGTTTATATTAAACTGAATGTGAGCTCATACCAGGATCTCCAACGTTCATCTAGGACCACGTGGATCATCCCAGGCTCCCTGTCTTGGCTTATCTCCACCAGTGAGATGGCTCTCACCATCTGCCATCCATTTACTTAATTGCTTAATTCCAGTTATACATGGATAGTGGTCTCTTGCTGCATTTTTACCTATGGGTTTATTTGTCCTCAAGATCAATGCTCATTCTCAAGCTCTTAAAAATAACTAAGTACAGAATACATGCCAGCCACTGATCTAAACACCATAAACATATTTTTTCATCCTCGTTACCATGTGAGACACTTGTTATTAGTTCTGTCTAACAGAAGAGGAAACTAACATACAGGAAAGCCGAGCAGAAAGTGCATGTCACACCATCACGAAGTGGCAGGACCAAGGACTGGAGCTCCAGCCTCCTGGATTCTGAGATCCCAGCTGGACCGTTCCTCCGTGTTGAGAGCTCCTGCTGTGTGCGGCTGGTTCCCGTGCCCCCTTGGCACAGCAGGTCCCTGCACTTGGAGGTCAAGGGTGCCCCAACCCCAGCAGGGGACTCTTCACTTCTGGGCCCTCGTTACTCCTGTGAGTTATTTAATTAATCACCTGTAGGATCCCCATTCCACCCCTACAAAGGCTGCTCCTAATCCTACCTCTGTCCCACCCTGTCCCTGGCTCTGCCTCCTTCATGCCGGGGAGCAGATCTCGCATCCTGTCCCCCCTCCTGCCACACACACACGCACGCGCGCACACACATGTGTGAACGTATGTCTTTAAGAAAAGCCCCCAGCTCTGCTGTATGTGCCATATGTGCGGGGGGGCATCCCTCCTCCTCCCGGCCCCCCTTCCCCGTCTCACTTTCAGGGCCCCTCGGTGTTCACCATGCACCTGAAGACATGCAGAGGAGCCCCAATCTTAAATTTTAAAAAATCACCACTCTGTGAACACCTCATCTCTCGCTGCTCCCCTTCTTCCAGCAAATACTGTCTCAGCACCTCCTCCACGCCAGGCCCTGTTCTAGGCAGGGATTCCGGGACAAACCCGCACCCTTGAGCGGCTGATGCTCCAACACAGACTGCTTGAAGGAGCAGGCAGGCACCGCCCCCCCGTGTCTTCTACCTGCTCACAGGAAAGAAGCATGTGTTGGTGAGAAGTGATCATACGTGTTTTCCTGAGCATACAGAGGCAATGCCAATGTCCTCCAGCAATATAATTCACGATTAATAATCTCTGACTCGTTGATGTCTCCGCAGGGACCTGCCCCAGGTTCTTAGACATCATTACTTGGGACATCACATATTCCAGGGCTGGTATTCCTGGAGATGGATCTGGCAGGAGGAAGAATGCCTCCGGTCCCGAGCAGACCCGTGGGATTGCAGAGGAGTTCATTTCTCCGGCCAGATGGGGTTCCTTCTGTCCCGCCGCTGTAGTAAAGACTTTTGTCGTAAGAGCTGGTGTTATTAGGAGCCACCCAACGGCGAACCCACTTGGTGAGGGGCGCCTGCTCACAGCGAGTCGGGGTTGGTGGTCGGTCAGTCTGGAGAGAGCACAGAAGCCCTTTGGACAGTCCCAGTGGGGCCTGCGTTCCACACCGGGCTGGTCCTAGTTCCGGGTGTTCACAGACACCTGTCGGTCAGAAAGCAAGCCCCGGAGGGAAGCTCCACACAGACCCACTTAACAGGCTCCTCTGCTCGAGTTAGTGCCCGAAGCAGAGACTGGAAAGTCCTTTAGTTCCTCCTTCTCTGGGTGCACCTCTGACACTTTATTCATCTTGGTGAAAATCTGATTGATCTCCATGAATGTCTTGGCCTTGGTCTCAGGGACAACCTGGAAGATGTAGACGGTGGTGAGGAGACAAATCACAGCAAAAATGATGAAGCTGTAAGGTCCGAGGCCCACCTGTGGGAAAGGGATCGGGGTTCACATTCTCGAAAAGGTTCTCCCTTTACCGCTTGAGGATTTGCACATCCGGGGCCCCCGGGGCGCACTCACTTGGATGAAGGGGAAGATCAAGCCCACGGTGAAGTTGGAGAGCCAGTGGATGCTGCCCCCCACCATGAAGGCGGACGGCCGGGAGGACTGCAGGAAGATCTCCGTGATCAGTAGCGCGGGGATGGGACCTGGGCGGGGCGGGGGGCAGAGTGGGAGAAGAGGAAGGGCTGCCTTCTCTGGAAGCACAGCAGGCCCATAAAGGGTCCCAGAGCCCCTGCCGTGCCGGGGCCCCGAGGGGCAGTGTGTCTCCGGGACTGCTGGGCTGGTGGCAAAGCACAGTGAGGAGGCCAACAGCAAGAATTGAGCACCACAGGGGACACCCTGTGATGTCCCAAAAAGGGGCCTGTGACCACCCGTAAGGATCTCTACGCCAACTACACAGCCCGTTTCAACCCACATAGTCGAGGCTGCTTTATTGCTTTCAGTCTAATTATGCTCTGTCCACACCCCTTTGCGATAGGAAGGTAGGGGGAGAAGCCATTTTGGGGCTGCATCCGGCCCTCCAAGGAGCCTCTCCGGGGAACAGAGGTTTCTAGGGCTGATGGTGCCGAAGAGGAGACCAGGGAAGCATAGAGCCAGCTCTGGGGTACGTACTGGGCCCAAGGGCGTGTCCTATGACGTAGGAGATGATGCAGGTGATGCTGACATAAGGCATCCAGGATATTGTGTCCTGTGGGGAGAAAACAGGGTGGGATCACAGCCGGCAAAGCAGGGACAACCGGGGATGGGGAACGTTGGGAACCTAGGTCCCCAGAGGGCCAGGCGCTCTGCCAGGGCTGGGGCAGGAGGGCTCCTGGCTCCTCCAACAGGCAGCACCAACCGGATGCCCCCGGAAAACCGGCCGTTAGTTGGCAGTGGGTTGCTACGGGGTGGGGGTGACGGGGGCTGCAGATGGTCCCCAGGCATCTGATTCAGTGCAGCTGCTAAAAGATCATTCTGGTCTTCTTCCTTGTACTGCAGGCAAGGGCGCAGGGGGTGGACAGGACACAGCCCCCCCTTCCTCACCTGCAGGGCCAGAGCAGCCGTGAGCACACAGCAGGCCGTGAAGCAGACGGAGAAGCCCAGGAGGAGTAGGACCCGCCGCCCCAAGAGCTCCACCACAAACACCTGGAAGGCAGGGGGCAAAGGACAAGCAGGGAGGCTCAGGAGCCCCGCCAGAAAAGGGGGGCGTACCCCCGCCTAGAGCTGCCCTCACAGGTTGCAACCCGAAATGTCAGACACTGGGGAGGAGCCACTTCACACGGTGGAAGCTTCCAGAGTCGGGGGCAGGGGTCTCCATCTTGGGGGGGGTGCATAGATTGTCATCTGACAAGAGCCCAGAGGCTGGAGATGAGGACACCAAGAGGCACCTCAGCTCCAGCCCTGTCCTCAGCTAGGACCCCCCTCCCCACTCCTAAGATGCCCTCCATGCGTGGTGCTGTCGGACTCACGGCACAGACGGTCATCAGCACGTTGACAGCCCCCGTGCCCACCGTCACATACTGGACGTCATGATCGTTCACCCCCGCGCTCAGGTAGATCTGGTCTGCGTAGTAGTAGATCTGGAAGGTACCCCCAGAGGCTGGTGGGGCCCTCGGGACAACACCTGCGACATGGCCCCCCGCCCCCGCGGTGACACCAGCCACCGGCCACCCGCCGCGCCCCCGGGCCCCACTGTCCCCATACTGCGTTCACTCCTGACAGCTGCTGGCCGCCCATGAGGATGATGATGGAGATGACCTGCCACCGCAGGGACCTCATGCTGAACAGCTTCAGCACAGAGATGAAGCCCGCGGCCTTCTCGGCCTCGTCCTCCTGCCAGATCTCCTCCATCTCCGAGCCCACGTCGTCCCAGCCGCGCAGCCTCTTCAGCGCTAAGGGACGGGAGCAGGGGGTCGGCTCAGGGCGCCCCAACTCCCCGGAGCCAGGACGCTGTGGCCTCCGTCCCCTGACCCAGCACAGTAAAGCTTTACCATTTCTGGCAGCTACTTCCTCCTTCTTCTGAATCAGCAGGTACCGGGGGCTCTCGGGGAAGAAGGGCAAGAACAGGAGCTGCAGGGCCGCCGGGATCCCGGTCAGCCCGAGGAGGATCGGCCAGCCTGCAGGCAAGCCAGTGCCCACATGAGAGCCGGCCCCAGCCAAGTCACCTGTCTTCTGCCCCTCCAGTCCCCCCCGCCCCCTTGGAGCCCAGCCGGCCACTCTGTCCCAGACTGGTTTCCTTAAGAGCCAGACACAGAGCTGGTCCACTTAACATGGACCTAGGACCAAACCACCGGGATGTGTATCCTAAGGAGACCCCCGTCCATGCTCAGGACTCTGCCGGGGCCACCGGGACACCTGAACTGGACCGGTCTGCGCCGCACTGACCATAGAAATGAAAACGACCAACAAGGCAAATGCCCACGATGGTAGAATGGACACAGGAAGCATGGGGTATTCACAAAACAGAATCCTATACTGCACTGGGACGGAAGCAAGCCACGACAGGAGCCCGTCCCAGAAACCCAATGCTGGGGGCAGTAGCCCACACCATGCGGTCCAACCGGATGAAGTCCAGAAACAGAAAATTAACTCCATCTTTGCAAAAGGTGGTAAACAGCTATAGGGAGACGCAAGGATGGGGTGACAAATGTCAGCACGGTGGGGGTGGGCAGGCCATGGTTGAGGGGCACGCAGAAGGCTACGGGGGGCCTGGCACGGCTCTAGTTTGGCGTCCAGACCAAACACCGGTGTTTGATTTCGGGTGGAGGGAATGTACGTTTATGTTTTATGCGGTCTTCCTTCTGTGTGTTATTTTGCACCATAAATATGGTCAAATGAGTGAATGAGTAGCTCAGGCTCCTTCTAGGAGCTGCTAACGCCCTGCCTCTCCCCCTTTTCTCCTAGGGCTGGCACTCAGTGACAGCGGCGGACGTCTGCATGCCAGGCATCTGCTCTCACGGCTCTTCATGTGTTAACTCGCTTCCCCACTGGCCACGTCGTGAGGCAGGTGCCAGGACCAACCCCCACACACCTGCAAACGCAGGCTTCCCTTGGTCCGGAATCCATCGCCCTGCACAGCCAACAGCAGGTGTGGACCTATCTCCGATTTTGGCCACTGCCGTCTGGCTCGGGCCCCCACCCCACCCCCTACCGGGAAACTCTTCTTGGAGACCCCGAACTGCCAAATCCAGACACCCCGCTGCAATCTTCTTTTCAAGAAGATTGTCGGACTTCTTCAGTCCTGTGCACCATGACCGCCTGCCTCCTGCACAGCACTCTCTTCTGGGTTTCCTTCCTTCCTTGTTCTTGAGCACCTGTTATGTGCCAGGACTCGTGCTGCAGATTCAGAGATGCCTAAGGCCAAAGCCCTGCCCTCCACACACTCTGCCCAGAGGAAGGGCACCAACAGTGAAAGAGTCTCAAAAAAGGATGGACAAATGCAGTCCACACAACATTTGTAGTTCCCCGAACTTACAAAAAAACTTCTGCGTTTCTGCCCTCCATGCCCAGGTCTGGAACGCTGGTCCTGTTCCCCCCAGTCCAGACCCTCAGCCCTCTCTGAGGCCCCCCTTGCTGGGCAGAACCAGTCACTCCCTACTGCCTACCAGCAAGCACATCACGGACACCAGGGCTCTGCAGATTGCCCTGCGTCCTGCTGATCATTTACGTGCCATCACTGGGAGACAGGAACTCAGCCCCTGAACCCCTGGTCCCTGCTCCTTATGAGGGTGATTGAAAGGGGGACAGTGGCCGCTTAACATGGACCTAGGACCAAACCACCGGGATGTGTATCTTAAGGAGACCTTGGACGTATTATCCAACCTCTCTATGCCTCAGGTTCTGCATCTGTAAAATGGGCATAATAACAGTATCTGCTTTAGAGGGTTGCTTGGAGGATTGAATGAAATTAGTATAAAGACTTGCTGCCTGGCCCACAATAAGCACATTATACGTTCTGGCTGGTGTGACGATTAATGGTGATTTCCCTTTCGAGACCTGAGACCAGAAAGGGGGGGAGGGTTCATGCAGAAGGAGTGGCAGTTACCATTTACTGTGCACCTACTATGTGCTGGGCTTGGGTTCTCCAGGAGGGCAGTGTGGCTCCAGAGTCAGGGTCTAGAATGGGTACCAGCCCTGTGGCTCACCACCTGACCCCCAGGGGGCGCCCCCCTTTCCTGGTCTATGGAATGGGACGCTCTCGGAGCGTCCAGAGAGGAAAGACCAGCTCACAGAAACGTCCAGTCGGAGCAGAGGGAGGCCTGGGGTCTGGAGGCGGCCGGGGCTTACCTTCTTTGTTTGCGAGGAGGCTCCGAAGACCAAAGATCTGAGCCACGAGGATGCCGATGGTGATGAAGACCTGAGGTACCACCCCGAGGGCCCCCCTCAGGTTTTTGGGGGCCAGCTCCCCCAGGTACATGGGGACAACATTGGAAGACAGACCTGGCAGGGGATTGAAGTAAAAACACCATCAGGAAACATTAAGCCTGACAGGGACAAGCTGTGTCTTCAAACACACTCGTTCTTATCCAGCAATCACATCGGGTCTCAAAACGGCGAGAGTAAGCACCTCTTTTAATTCTTCATCCTTTAAACTGTAAGGAAAGAAATAATAGTCTGAGCCAAGGAAGTTCATCGCCAAGCAGCCTGGCTTTTCAACTCATGTCACCGGGGGCGGGGGACACGGGCGGCCTGACCTCTGGGTTGCCCTCCTAACTGGCTTGGTGCCAGGGAAGAAAAGCCCAGGTGTGGCCTGGCACCTTCTCCTCTCTGGCTCCTTGGGGGAAGCTGTTCGTACGGTGCCAAGGACCCCTGCCCACCAGCTTCGCCTTCTGAGAAGGCGTATTACATAACCAACTGATGCACAGCTGAAGCTCTGTTTATCAGTAAGCACTACAAATGTAAACATATGCTATGGAATAATTACCACTTCCGAATGTCCACTATTTAAACTTTTAAGTTTTCTCGTCTTACTGGAACAAGGAAGATTAGGTGGAACTTAATTTTATAGGCTCGGAAGTATTTTCTACATAGATCATCCCATTTAATTCCCCCAAAAGCCCAACAAGATGCTGAGAATGTTGGACGGAGGTCAGGGGGGTCGTCACTAGTCCGAGTATCGAGCACCCAGTCAGGACTCAGGCTGGGGCTCGGAGAGACGCAGGTCTGAGAGGGGACTCCGGCCGCAGGGAGGCCGAGGAGAACAGTGTGGCAGCGGGTGGGTACTGGATGACATCCAGATAGGAGGGAACCTTTTGAGAACCAAGGGTTCAAGCTTGGCGATTCTCCCCAAGGGTGTCTGCTTAGTGTTTTAAAAGAGGCTCGCTGCTCATTCACGCCGGTTCTTCCCGGTTGTCAGAGCAAAGAGGGGCAGTCTTTGCAGAAGCCCTGGGAAGTCTGGTGGGGTATGTGTGGGGACACCGCAGGCCTAGCACCTAAAGGGCTGGGAGGAAGCAGGGGCCCTTGAGGGGCGGGCTCCGTGGTCACCACTCAGGGCTCGGGGTGGTGGGAGGGACCCCACATCTCAGCAGTAAGCACTTCACTTGATGAGGGACAAAAACTGAAGAGGCAAGCATCGGAGGTTTGGGAAGAGACGGGGTCCCCTTCTTGCTGGTGGGAAGCAATCTCTATTCGTACTTAAAAGCGACTCCACTGGGCAATCCCAGCTGGCCTGGTCGGACAGAGTCGGAGAAAGTGGCTTTTACCTTTGAAATCCCTTCGGGGAAAGTGCTTGGTGTTCTGCCACTCGAGTTGACTAGCAGTGAGCCAGTGAACTGAGCATCTCAAGTCCCACTGTCTGTCCCTGCACCCCCTTGGTCCCTGTATCCCCTTTTGGCAGAGCAGCTGCTCCCTTCCTTTTTAGGATGTCTGAGCAGCATGCTGCTGGCTCACTCACCTTCCTGACTTTTTCAGGAGCCGTGTGAAAGAATTAACCGCAAATGGATTATGACCTGAGATCCAAAAGGGATCTGCGGACCTAGGGAGCTCCTGACACCTTCTCAGGGGGCCTGCGAGATCAAAAGCATTTTCCAAGAATCCTGAGATAGCGCCCTGTTCATTCTCCTTCTCTCCTGAGCCCACAGTGGAGCATTCCAGAGGCGACATGCCACGTGGTACCCCAGCCAGGGGAACACAGAAGCAGGTTGGAGAAGCCAGCTGTCTTCTCTGAAGCCAGACATTAAAAAGGGATTTGCAAAAATGTAAGGCAATGCCACTCTTCTCACTAAGCTTTTTGTTTTAGAATATACAGCTTTTTTTTTTTTTAAAGATTTTTTATTTATTTATCTGAGAGAGAGAATGGGAGACAGAGAGCATGAGAGGGGGAGGATCAGAGGGAGAAGCAGACTCCCTGCTGAGCAGGGAGCCCGATGCGGGACTCGATCCCGGGACTCCAGGATCATGACCCGAGCCTAAGGCAGTCGCTTAACCAACTGAGCCACCCAGGCACCCCTAGAATATACAGCTCTTTTCATAAGAGAATCACATGTATGTAATCTTGTCACCATTTCAATGAATTAAATGAACATTTCTTAGTTGCAATTTCTTTCTTTTTCTTTCTTTCTTCTTTCTTTTTCTTTTTTAATTTATTTGAGAGAGAGAGAGCATGAACAGGGCAGGGAAGAGCAGAGGGAGAGGGAGAAGTAGACTCCCCGCTGAGCAGGGACAACCCCCCCAATGCGGGGCTCAATCCCAGGACCCTGGGATCACGACCTGAGCCGAAGGCAGATGCTTCACCAGCTGAGCCACCCAGGCGCCCCTTGGCTGCAATCTCTAAATGGTAAATATTGATCAGTACAACCCACATGAGCAAAAAGCTCTTTGGAGCTCTCAATAATTTTAAGAGTGTAAGAGTGAGGCCAGAATGTTTGAGAACCACTGACTTGAAAGTCATGTTTATTTAGGAGTAAAGGTTGGGGGTTTTGTGATTTGTTATCTATCGGAGCCTAATATTTCCCTGTTGGAACCAACCCTGAAGTGTTGGATGGTCAACAGAAAAGTGCCTGCCTGCACCTTCCAGGAATCATCCGTGTTTCATTAGCCCAGCCCTGCTGCAGAGGGAGACGGGCCAGGCACCCTTGGGGCTCAGGAGGCAGAGGTCCATCCAGCGCTCTCAGGGAAAGCAGTGCGAAGGAAGCTTGTCATGGGGCCCATCACTCTCTCCTTGACAGGACCTCTTCTCTCTTCAAGGATCTCATTTTCCTCTTCTTCTCCCTGGCGCCGCAATTCCTCGCCATTTCCCCTAACACCAGGCTCCTCGCCATGCCCACCACTGTCCATAGAGCCCACTGAGGGGCTTGCTGGCATCCAGTCAGGTCTTCCATTCATCCCTAGCCCCGTGATGGGAGGAGAAAATGAGAGCTGCTGGTACCGCCTGGGCCGGGTGCGGGGTTGCTGGCAGGGTGCCCGGGATGCAGCATTTTGGGGGCGCTTACCCTGGGTGCCCACCCGGAAGGCGCACGGCCCCGAGAGTGGGCGCCCCGCTCACCCCCACCAGCCCTGGGAAATACAGTCTACGAAAGAATGCCAAGTCACAGGGGCGGGGGGGAAGATCGCAAGCATGGCTTTAACACCATCTCTTCGGTCTGAAACAATTATGGGGGAGCTTCCTACGACCACCAAAGCGCGGCCTCTGAGGATAGCTTTGGAGAGTTTGCAAAGCAGCTCCAGGGCTTATGGGGTGAGAGACCCCAGCCAGTCATTACTCTCTGCAGCAGGTGGCCGCTGGAGGAGGAAGTGAAAGACGACCCCCCCGGAAGAGCCCTTTGCAAACTTCACATCCCCTATACAAGTTGAGAGGCTGCTCTCATTAAGAGGGATTCGTCCGTTAGATTGTTCGTCACGCTTTTTCAACCACGGCCCACAGTAAAAAATACAGAAACATGTTTTACGTTGCAACCTGATTTTCATACACGTATCAATAACCGAAGCAAAAGTTCCAGAAGACAATCCTTATCTTTATTGCCCACGACACGGTCTACTCTGTCTAGAAAAAGAAAATGCTGCTCACTAATCAGGGGTCTCCGCCCACCCACTGGCCCGCCTGCAGTTGAGAAAACACGAAGATAAAGGACCAGACGGAAGCGCACCTCTGCACAGGATTCTGTATTTCTGTCTTTCACGCAAGGGCTCTCTTTGTGGGAAGCGGCACAGGGACGCTCTGCCCCTGAACGCACCTGAGACTAAAGCGTGGGCTCCAGGGTCTAGTTCAGGACAGAGGCAGGTGCAGGCTCACTGCGTCTGCGTGCTTCAGCGGCCCCAGGATGGTCCAGACCCTGGTGCCTGCCCCTCCTCCCCTATTATCCTAAATTACAGAGCGGTAGGTAGCACAGCGTAGCATCATTTACCTGCACATATTCCCACCAGAAGTCTGGACACAATGATCATCTCAAACGACCGGGCAACCTCACTGCACCCCATTAAGATCGCGGGGACAATGGAGAAGATGTTGTTGAAGAGCAAAGTCCCTTTCCTGCAGAGGACGAAATGTCAGTTAGTCTGGGCGAAGGATTCACGTGTTCATTTAACAGATGTTCACCAAGTTCTGGCCAGTTACAGCAGCGGGCTTTGCTGCTGCTTCCACTGTCTGTGATGGTAGGCTGATAGGGGTCAAGTGCACAGCCTGGTGATAGGGGTCAAGTGCACAGCCTGGTGGGAGCCACAGTGGGAAATGACCACGGTGCAGAGTGCATCGGTGGTGGGGAGCAGAGGGAAAGAGCTGCATACTAGGATACACTCAAGGGTTTTTTGAAATCACCAACTCACATGATGTTAGTGGAATCTTGAAACCAGATCAGGTAAGGACATTAGAAGAAATGTATAGGGCCAACTTCACTGATATCACATAGATGGAAAAATCGTACATGAAATATTAGCAGATTGAATTCAACAGCATATAGAAAATCCTTTCAATGTTAAAACGCCATACAAAATAAAATGCCAGATCTGCCTGGGAAAAACAAAATTGTAACATTATTTTTTAAATTATAGAAGACTGCCCTTGTGACTCCAGGTAGGTGGGGAAGGCTGCCTTCAGACACAAAAAGCAAAAACCATAAATGAGAGTTAAATCTGACCACATGAACATGTAAATATCTTGTATGAAAAAGATACTATGTGTGTGATTAAGCAATAAAGCAACAGATAGAGAAGATACTTGCCTGATAAAACAGTATTGCTTGGAAGGCTCAGAGATGGAATTTCCTCCCAACTGTATAATCTTGGCTAAGTGACAGCATCTCTCTGTGCTGTTTTCCCATTTTGAAAAAGGGAATGGGGCTGTTGTATGGATTGGGGGAATTAAAAACCCTAAAAAAAACCCCTAAAAACCCTAAAAGCCCAAGTTCGGGATAGAGCCTGGCACATAGGAACCCATCAATAAATTGTTAGTTGCTACTGTTGTATAAGGAACAGAACTTTAAGAAAACCACAAACAGCTGAATAGCATTTTTATCACATTCTCAAGCAGACAGCTGGACAAGCAACTGTCTACTCCATCTGTGGACCAAATGGACCAACGTGGACCAAAGTCCTTTACTCAAGGAGACCTGGCCTGCAGATCTGTGACTTGATTGATGTTCTGGCCGGCAGAGAAAACTGCTGAGTTCAACACCAACCTCCCAGGAAGACCTCAGGATCTTAGATCCCAAAGCAGAGGTTGTATGTTTCTAATCTCAGACTCTTTTTTGAAAAATACTGGAGAAGGCGCTGGGTTCTGGCCTTGACTCTCGAGCTAATGACATCTGTGGCCGAGAAGACGATTTGACCTTACCTAGACTCCGTGTGCTCGTTCGTCAAGGGAAGGGGCTGGTGGGGAGGAGCTCTTAAATACCGCTCATACCAAGGCCGCTCTCTCATGCCCATGGAATTTACAGGAGGGAGTGTGATGTCTTAAGGACCTTTTTTGGAATCAAATACATAATCTCTAATGTTTCTAGAATTAGGGGCAAAGATAAAAGCTCTGCCCTTGGCATTCACAACACTCATAGTGAGAGTTGCCCCGGGACCACGCGGTTTCACCCTGGAGTGCCTGACATTAATCTCAGCCATTTCAGAGTTTTCTAGGAATTTAATTTGGGTTAAATTCTGCCTATTACTCGATCTCAAAGTAAAAGAACAGAGCAGTGAGTTTGTGTTTGTTTGGGAGGCAGAGTTCAAGAACGCTGTGCTATGATCTACGTTGGGACTGACATTGTG
Source organism: Leptonychotes weddellii (assembly GCF_054177405.1). Taxonomy (NCBI): domain Eukaryota; kingdom Metazoa; phylum Chordata; class Mammalia; order Carnivora; family Phocidae; genus Leptonychotes; species Leptonychotes weddellii. The sequence continues at coordinate 5,998,236 of NC_138372.1, forward strand.
GCCCTGTTATCTGGTGTTTGACTCTTAAAAAGCAAAGAGAAAAAAAAAGAGAGAGAGAGAGGAGAGAACTTGTTTTGGTTTTGGTAAGGAATATACGTGTAAGGCAAGAGAACATAGAGGGAGCGAGTCCTGACTTGTGAAGTATGCTCTGCTCTTTCTGGCCTGCCCCCAGAGCCCGAGACCCACCATACCCACCTCTAGCTCTGAGACCCTGCCTCATCCCCAGACACTTGGTCAGCATCTGGTCTCTTTAAGATCGTATTAGAAAACAGAAATCATCACAATAGTTATTACCTAGTTTTACCAACAACAACAAAAAAAAACAACTTCAGCTTTAAGCCTAGGTTTGAAATGGTCGGGGTCTAGGATTTTCAGGAGCTGGAAATTTAGCTTGCCTTACCTGCCAAGTTTATTCACCAAGGGGCCAACCATGAGGGAGCCGATGAAGCCTCCAAAGGGGAACATGGACACAGAAACAGACCACAGCAATGTCAAGGAAAACTCATTTATGTAGTTATTGTTGCGTTCATAGTAGGTCTCATTATAAAATGCTTTCATGAGCTGGAGAACAAAGCGGAAGAGAGCACCAAAGTAACTTGACCTGGTTTTGCAGAAAGAACACCGTGAGCTGTTAGGCCCCCCGATGGACGACCTGGGCACACAGACAGTGACACTTGTAAGTGGAAGGGAGAAGGGACAGAGTGGTATGACTAGCAGCTAGCAGGAGCACCCACCTGGGGAGCTGCCAGGCCTCTGATAGGCACCCTGCCCAGGACGTTGCTAACTCCAGTCCTCCAGGCCTTTGGATGACCCCTGACCCTCCAGACTCCTCTGGAGAGTGCAGGGCTGCAAAAGACCAGAGCCCTCACCCGCACCAGCCCCCGTGTGCACAGCCAGGCTTGGCTCCCCATGAGAAGCTGAGGCCGGGGGAGCGGGTTCACCCCCATGGCCTTGTGCCCGCAAGTCATTCCCTTGGGTCTGTGCTGTGTGTCTCGCGCGTACTTCCCTCTCCCGTGACCTGAGGACCCACTGTGCGCCCCAGTGTGCACGTACCACCACCCAGGTGGCCATGTCCGGGCACAGGCTGCTCCAGCCCCCCCGCCACGTTGGTTGGGGGCTGCGTCTCACTCACCCCAGTGACCTACCTCGGCAGGGGAGTTAACGGCGGCCACATTATACCCATACTGGAAGGATGACCCAAATGCGGCTATCAGCGTTGCCAGTAAAAGTATGAGTGTAAGCCTCTGTGGGAGGAGAAATCCTGGCTTAAGTCATAGGAAGCAGCTGCGGTTCAAGGGAACTCCGGATTTACCCTGAAGTCTTATCGAAGGACGCAAGAGAATCTGAAGATTCGTCATCTTTCGACTGCTCCCTGTCTTGAAACCTACCTCTACCCACCTAACCTGGTAGAAAGGTTCCGTGAACCACAGCACTTAGGGCTAAATAATTCTTTGCTCTGGGGGCTCTCCTGGATGCACCGTAGGGCCACCCGTCCCCTACCCGTGACAACTCAGGTGTCTCCAGCCATTGCTAAATGTCCCCCTGGTTGGGGGAGGCAGCTGCCCCTGAGAACCGCTGGGTCAGAAAGACACAGAAGGCTCACCTTCTCCAACACTACCCAACGCGCAAAATACTTCACTAACATTCCTACCACGGGGCAGTATTTGCTGACGGTAGCAAACACGCTCAAATCCTGCCTCAAACACAAACTCCCCTAAAAATCAGAGGAGAAAATGTGAACAACTGTAATTGTTTATTTATGGCCACTGATTAACTTCCTTTAGCCTCCAGACTTTTGCTGTAACAGGCACGGCGAGAAAATATTTAAATACAGGTTTCTGGGGACTCAAACACGTGTGTTCTGTGATCATAACCCCTTTTGACACAGGAGGAAACCGAACACTTATTTAATGACAAGAGGGAAGTCGTTAGTAAAGTCATGAAAAGCTGGAGAAAAATAAAAGTGAACAAAGCTTTTCTCTTAGAATCTACGGATTTCTTTTCTTTTTCTTTCTTTTTTTTTTTTAAGATTTTATTTATTTGTCGGAGAGAGAGACAGAGAGCACAAGCAGGGGGAGCAACAGAGGGAGAAGCAGGCTCCCCACCGAGCCGGGAGCCCGATGCGGGACTCGATCCCAGGACCCTCAGATCATGACCTGAGCCGAAGGGAGACACTTAGACTGAGCCTGCCTGCCTTCCTTCGTTCGTTCGTTCGTTCGTTCGTTCCTTCCTTCCTTCTTTGTAGGCTTTCCAGGAGGGAAAAAGAAAAAGATCTAGTACTGGGCTGGATTAGGGCACGAGGGGGAAGGGGCCCTAGTCTCCCAGCAGCTTGTAAAAATGACAAGTGGCCTTCAGACATGAAGGGGGTGGGGTGTCTCCTCAGAGGCCAAGGGGAGCCGTGACTCAGCTATGCTTTTGGGAGAAACCACATGTTCCTTATGCCCACAGTAAACTGGCTTCCTGTTTCCTAACGCCGAACACATTTTGAGACTTAGTAAAATAGCCACGTTCAGGGCCCGTGTTCCAACTGGATGCGATTCAAGGCTGCTGGGAAGGGAGCCCTGCCCCCAGACGGCTCCCTTTGGGAATCTGCTTCCTAGATCCATTCCCGCTGTCCGGAATCTCCCAGGAGAACGCAAATATCTCCAGAAAAGTTAGTTCTTATGAATTATTAACTCTTGGAGTCACTTTCTCACACAATCGATCCCGAAGTTCACAAACAGAAAGGGAGGCCTAGGTGCTGCTGAAGGATGGGAGAGGTGCCTTGTCTTGTGGCTGCGGGGGTTTCCAGCATGGCCGGGGGGGGGGCAGGGGGTGCAGCCCAAGAGCCTGGAATCGGATCCTTCTCTCCTGTCACTGGCTGTGTGGCCTTGGGCCGGTTACGGAACTTTTCTATGTCTCAGCTCCTTCCCCTGTAAAACAGGGACGGTGCTCCCTCCTTCATAGGACTGAGGTGAAGAATGAATGAGTTCATACATGAAAAACACTTGGAGCCACACCAGCCTTCGAGTGAGCACAGGCTTGCTCTCATCATCATCAACAGCGATCGCACCAGCAGGGAAGTTACTTTTCCCATGATGCTAGGTGTATTGTTGGTGAAGGCATCCCCCAAAATTATGTCTTCATTTTCTAAAACACTTGGCTCATTTTCCCCCCTCCAGGCCAAGAGGCCTTTTTCTCGGCAGAAAAATCCTTGATGCACATTGGTCAGATTCTGGTCTTTTCTCTTTATGTATGAGGAACACAAAGGCCAGTAAGACCACGATCACACAGCCAATGGGGGGACAGAGAGCAAGGGCCCCTTCCATCAGTCCACACAGCCCCAGCTCTCTGCAGGCTTCCCGGGCCCTTCCACTTTTCCTCGGCTCCGAAATCCCCCCTGGGCTTCACTCAGGAATCTGCAGATTCTTACAAGCAGCCACCAAGGGAACCATTTTGTCTTCATGTATCCCAGGAAGTCCAGCACGTGTCCTGGCTTTTGTTCAAAGGGGCAGGTCTGGCCTCAGGCAGCCAGGAAGGGAAAGCCTGCAACCCACCTGCCACTGAAGGACAGGCTTCTTTCCTTGGAGAATCTAGGGGGCAGGTAGCTAGAATCAGCCCAGACCTCCTGCATGTGACCATTTTAATCATGTCCTCTCAAAATATATTGCTTCTTTTCGGGGATCACCACGTGGGGGCATTTCTGTTCTCCTGCAGCCTCACCCGGGGAACAGTTGGCCAGGGTATTCCTCTTTGAAGAGAGGGCACAGACCCCATGAAGGTCTTTCCTGACCCCCAAGCCCCTAAGTTCTTGTCACCTCACGGCCCCTTTTCTATAAAATAGAGGGGTTAACACTTGAGTGGTCTCACACTTTCTTAGTTGTCACGAGAGTCAAACAGGATCCACGTGAGGGTGCTCAGTAACCTCGAAAACTCTAATTCTCGCAGGACGAGAACGCCAGTCCCCCATTGCAAAGAATCATCTGGCCCCAAATGTCATTCACGTCCTGCTCTGAAGGATGAGCAAAAGTAATAACATTTATGGGGGACCCACTAGGGGCCAGGTCATTTACATGCATCATCTCATTTAACTGGTCCAGCAGCCCTATGAGGTGGTATGGTTATTATTCCCATTTTACAGATGAGAAAGCTGAGGCACAGAACAGTTAAATAGCTGTTTAATAATCTGCACAAATATGTACCTCTGCCTCCACAAATATAAGCAAATGTGGTTGCGATGCATAAAATGCAAATTCCTTACCAGTGTTCATAATAAATTCATATGATCTGTCATTATGCATTTTCCTCAATCAAGAGACTCTCAAAGCACAGCTGAAATTCTATGAGTGAGGGGAGTGGGGTAGGAGGGAAGAGGTCCAGAAAAATCTGTCTCAAAAACAGGGGAGCCTCTCTCATCTGAAAGGGTGGGAATCTCCGCTACAGACGTGAATTAGATTCGAGTCTTGCACAGTCTTTTCTGCGTCCACCTTCTTTCCACGCCGGCCTAGCCATGTGACTTGCGGAAAAAACGAATGAAAATGTTCGGAAGCCCAAATCAAAACAAATGATCCCCGACCAATCTCTAAAATCGAAATGTCCCCTAAATCTGTCCTTTAGGACGCCTGGGTGGCTCAGTCGGTTACGCGGCTGCCTTCGGCTCAGGTCATGATCCCAGGGTCCTGGGATCGAGTCCCGCATCGGGCTCCTTGCTCGGCGGGGAGCCTGCTTCTCCCTCTGCCTGCCTCTCCCCCTGCTTGTGTTCTGTCTCTCTGACAAATAAATAAATAAATAATCTTAAAAAAACAAAAATAAATCTGTCCTTTAGTCCCTGTCAAAGTGAACTCTGAGGTTCCCTCCAAAGGAAGGGAGGTGATCCGTTCCCCTGCACAGAGCTCCCCAGAATGCCCCCCAGGAATGCCCCCCACCCCCACCCCAGCAATCCTGAGCAGGCCTTGACGGCAGGCCGCTCCATGCTCCTTCTTTCCCTGGGAGGCCCACTTACCCCTTCCTTCTTGGTCGGATTCTGTTGCTCCATCTTTGGTCTGCGCGAGCGGACTGCTGCCGAACGCCTTTCAGCCAAGATAACAAATGCACTGAAGGGAGAGGGGAGACATTCGGGCTGTACTTTGGCCACTCCGAGGAACAGCCAATAGCGTTTCTGTAGCCAGCCCCAGAAGGCATAACCCTTCAGGAGTCCAGAGGTGTGTCTTCTTGCACGTCTCTTAAATTCAAAGTCTGGGGTTTAGCTCAGTGAGCGGGCGCCCCCCCCAGGCCTGCAGGCACGGCACCCTCCTGACTGGGACAGTCCGTGACGTCTGCTCACTTCGAGACCCTTCACTAGGCAGGCTCGTGATGAGTGGCTGCAAGAGTTATTTCCGACACAGACACACGAAAAGCCTCTGGCCCCACATTACACCAGGTAACGCAAGGCCAAGAGTCAGGGTCACCAGAGGTTTCTCAGAAGTGGTCCCTGCCAGGGCGCCTGGGAGGCTCAGTTGGTTAAGCGACTGCCTTCGGCTCAGGTCATGATCCCGGGGTCCTGGGATCGAGTCCCGCGTCGGGCTCCCTGCTCGGCAAGGAGTCTGCTTCTCCCTCTGACCCTCCCCCCTCTCATGCTCTCTATCTCTATCTCATTCTCTCTCTCACATAAATAAATAAAATCTTTAAAAAAAAAAAACTTTCCTTAAAAAGATCCCTGAAGGGGCACCTGGGTGGCTCAGTCATTAAGCGACTGCCTTTGGCTCAGGTCATGATCCTGGAGTCCCGGGATCGAGTCCCGCATCGGGCTCCCTGCTCTGCAGGGAGTCTGCTTCTCCCTCTGACCCTCCTCCCTCTCATGCTCCCTGTCTCTCATTCTCTCTCTCGCAAATAAATAAAATCTTAAAAAAAAAAAGAAGTGGTCCCTGCCAGGAAGCCTGCAGCCAGTCTCTCAGAGAGTCAGCTTTTCCTCAAATAACCATGCCACACTTGCTCAGAGAGGTTTGGCTTTTTTTTTTCCTTTGTGAGGAACTGAGGGGCCTAAAGATGCGACTTTATGTGTAACCACCACTACTGCGAAGGCAATAAATAGTTCAGGTGCCTTTATCTACAGGGCAGGGAAAGTGAGTGACGGCTGCTGCTGGCCTGGGTCCGCCGTGCGTGAACAGGCCACAGCCCGCCTCCTGCGCTCAGCACGCGTCCATCCGCCATGGGGCACATGAGCTCAAGGGGCCAAGATCCAGAGCGGAGTCCCACAAGGCCCACAGGCTTTCCTCTTTATGGGATATATTTCCTGTTTTACTTGCTGCGGCACAAATCCAATTCATTCAGCCATTCCTCTCCCTCCTTCCCAAATATTTTTTTTTAAGATTTTATTTATGTGTCAGAGAGAGAGAGAGCACAAGCAAGGGGAGCAGCAGAGGGAGAAGCAGGCTCTCTGCCGAGCAGGGAACCCGACGCGGGGCTCGATTCCAGGACTCTGGGATCATCACCTGAGCCGAAGGCAGACGCTTAACCCGCTGAACCACCCAGGCACCCCACCCCCCTTTCCCAAATAAACAGTTAACTGGGAGCCCACCATGTGCTGGGCACCGTTCCTATAATAGTAGCAAGCTTGGGAATTGTGACCAGGAGACTGTGAGGAGGGTGACAGAGAGCCTCTGTATGTGTGTTGAGGGCCCCCATGCCCCCCTCACAAGGGAGGATTGACCATTTTTCCCCACCAGCTCGTTCCCTGTCCTTTCCTTCTGTGTCACAGCATGATGCCCAATGAAGGTTTGGCAAGACCAGAGGTTCCCGATTATTTCAAAGAGTTGTGAAGAATTCTCCAAAGAAAATGTACTTTAGGGGCGCCTGGGTGGCTCAGTTGGTTAAGCGACTGCCTTCGGCTCAGGTCATGATCCTGGAGTCCCAGGATCGAGTCCCGCATCCGGCTCCCTGCTCAGCGGGGGGTCTGCTTCTCCCTCTGACCCTCTTCCCTCTCGTGCTCTCTGTCTCTCATTCTCTCTCTCTCAAATAAATAAATAAAATCTTTAAAAAAAAAATGTACTTTAGTTGGGGTGGGGGGTAGGGAGTAAAGGGAAGGACACAGATTGTGCAAACAAAAAGAACCGGCCTCAGCTGGCAGTCCTGAGTCATGCTCAGGCCCACCCACCCCTGGCCTCCTGTGTGCTTGGGGAGGGGTTGGGGGTGGACGGGGGACTCCCTGCCCAGCGTCTGACCTCCCCAGCCCGAGCGAGGCCCTACCTGCCTCCTGTGGGATCCAGGCTTTGCGGGCACGGCCGTGTGTCACCGGTGCCCCCGCGTGGCCAGCCAAGGAGTGCAGACCCACCACGGGCCCAGTGGCTCCAGTCCCTCGGCTGGGCGCCTGCCCCTGGGAGCACCCAGGAACGCGCCCAAGGGCTCGGGGCTGCACCCCCTGCAGGTGCTGTGTGTCCCTGCTCGGTCCCTCCCAGCCTGGGGACCCGGCCCAGCAGCCTGGGGTCTCCGGTGGCCACTGGGCCCATGGAGGGGCCATTGGGCTCAGGGGATCTGGGCGTTCAGATGGGGGAACGGCCCGCCGGTTGGAAGCACACCCCTGGCAGGCTGATTTGGGGTGTGTGGCCTGCACCCCACCCCTGTAAGTGGTCTCTGAGTGGGGTGGGGGGTCTCAGACTCCGGCCTCTGGGCCTTGCCCTCCCCGCCCAGCCCCAGTCTGGACTAGGAGAAGAACCTGCCATCTGAAGCCTATTTTCGCCTTGTAGTTTAAAATGACACTAATGAACGGCACTGATCGACCCAAGGACAGGCTGAGGTCTGTCCCAGGATCATGTACAAGTATTTCCAAGAAACTGCATGTGTTTTGAAACTACCTCTACCGAGAGCCAAGGAATCCCTTTTAAAGGGAAAGTGGACAGTTACAGAGCCATACTTGGTCCTGGCAGGGCACTCGTGACGCTCTTCCCACCTTTCATACAGTTTGGGTCATCACAGGGAAATTTTATTAGGATTTTATCATTGAGGGAGAGAAGGACCCAAGGAGGACCATGTATTAGGTCCTCCGTAACCTCTCACCATGCAGGAAGTGCTGGCTAGGGACCCTGGCATGAGGATTTGGGTCTTAGATCTCAACAGCCAAAGTGTTATTACTAACATAAAATGTAAATATGTTAGTACACAATTTTAGAAGACTTATCAGAATCTGACAACAGTGATTATTCTGGGATGTGAGATCACAGGTGATTTTGACCCCAGCATATATTTTATTTTATTTATTTTTAAAGATTTTATTTATTTATTTGACAAAGACAGAGACAGCGAGAGCAGGAACACAAGCAAGGGGAGTGGGAGAGAGAGAAGCAGGCTTCCCACTGAGCAGGGGGCCCGATGCGGGACTCGATCCCAGGACTCTGGGATCATGACCTAAGCCGAAGGCAGACGTTTAACGACTAAGCCACTCAGACGCCCAACCCTAGCATATATTTTATATTTACATTTTATTTATTTTATTTTTTTAAAAAGATTTATTTTAGAGAGAGAGAGTGCAAGTGGGGGGGGGGCCGAGGGAGAGAGAATCTCAAGCAGACTCCCCACTGAGTACAGAGCCTGATGCGGGGCTCGATCTCAAGAGCCTGAGATCATGACCTGAGCCGAAATCAAGAGGCAGATGCTTAACCGACTGAGCCACCCTGGTGCCCCCACATCTGTATTTACTGAGCCTACTGCTGTACAAGAGGCGGAATGCAACAGGGTTCAAAAATAAAAACTGCCTTCTGCCTTAGACGCTAGTTGGGGACACAAGTTTAGTCAAGTAAATGCTTTGATGAATTTTTAACTATAAAAGAGCTCTAAAGATGAGGGTGGAAGGCTGGTCAGGGAAAGTGATCCTAAAAATATGAGCTTGAGCCGAGACAGAAAGGAAGGAGGAAAAGAGCTTACCCAGGCAAAGAGGGTGAGTGGGGAGGGGGTGGTGGAGAGAGCTTCCAGACAGGAACAGTATGTGCCAAGGCCTGTGGTCGGAGCGTGATGCCATCAAGAAATTGCAAGGTCAGTGTGTCTGAGGAGCACAAAGCAGAGAGGAGGAGCGGAGGGAGGAAGCTGGTGGGGTAGGCAGGGCCAGGCTAGATTTAGTACTTGTAGACCATGCCCGTGAAGAAGCTCGATTTTTGTCCTAGGAGCAGAGAGAAGGCGTTAAGAGTTTTGCAAGTGATCAGATTTGTGTTTTTCCAAGTTCACGGTGGCTACCTTGAGGAGAACTGTGGAGGGAACAAGAGATCCATGGATTTGGGGAAGAGGAGAAGGAGCAGTTCCTTTGCTGTACGACCCATGGAGGGTGGTGGTGGCCTAGTGGAGGGCGGCAGAAGAGATTAGTCAATTCATCCGAGAAATAATTTTAGCTGTAAAACTGACAAAACTTGGTGACTGACAGGACGAGGGGAGGGGAAATAAGAGGACTTCTGTATTATGGTTGTAATAAAGAATCAAAACGATCTTTCTGAAAATGAAGCTTTTCAGAATTACAAGTTTATATAGGAAAATTCAACAAAAATGTAAAATGTTGAATTAGCACCAGAAGGCAGGCTGGCAAATCCCTGGGCTGTTTTGAGACCAGACAAAGACATCGGGACTTTGGGTCACTTGCTGGTCTCACCTCTACTAGGAATGTTCTGGAATCTTAAAGTTTTGCCATGGGCCTCTTTTGAACAGACTGCTGCTATAGCTCTCTCAACCCGTCCCCAAATCAATTTGCTCAGTCCCTCTTCAACAGTAATAGAATTTGGGGAAGGACCTCTGGCTGCCCCAAATAAAGACTGTGTTTCCTTATGGCCCTTGCAGTTGGAGTGGACAGACGACAAAGCTCTGTATAATGCATATAAGGCTCCTGGGAACCTTGCTCTCTTCTCTGTCCCTTTCTCTCTCCTGCTGCCTGGAATGCAGATGCCACCTGCTTGGACCCCAGGATTGAGGCCACAAAGGACAAAGCCACAAGCTGGTAGGAGCTTGGGTTCCTTACCCTGTGGGGTGCTATCCCAGCCCTGGACCGCCCACCTGGCCTTCACATGTAAGAAAAATACATGCAAGAAAACGGAGGGACTCTAACCCATTTAGAAGCTGTGAAGACATTTTCATTCATATATATCTGTTTTAATTGACAACAGCCAAAATCAGATTTTAAATTGATGAAACAGCTCTCTCCTGGAAGTGAGCTTCGTCGTAAGGGAGAAACTGAACCCCTGTAATGCTGGGCTCAAACGTTGGTGGAGATTTACCCAGGCTGCTGTGTTTTTGTTGTTGTTGTTTTACTATTTTATTTATTTGACAGAGAGAGAGAGAGCACAAGCAGGGGGAGCGGCAGGCAGAGGGAGAAGCAATCTCCCTGCTGAGCAAGGAGCCCGATGAGGGACTCTGATCCCGGGATCCTGAGATCACGACCTGTGCCTGAAGGCAGACGCGTAACCAACTGAGCCACCCACGCGCCCAGGCTGCTGTTTTCATGAGGACTGGATTTGGTTTTGTGTTCAGCTTAAAAAGTTGCATGGGATTTGAGTGGGGCTGCCCTAACCCTTTTTCCCCCCGGAAGCCCTGTTATTTTTGTGTGCCACACAGTAGAACATGGGGTTCCCTAGGAACACGTGAATGGTGCCATAGCAGAAATGTCTGCATGTGCCTCAGGGGGCACAGACTGAGGCCGCCTACCCAGGTGTCGTGTGCCACGTGGGATTGCTGGATTAGACGGAGGGGCAGGAAGGGGATGGGCCATCTCCATTCCAGGTTTAGGTAAAGAAGGAGTAATGAACAGGTCCTAGCATGCATCCAGCCATCCAGGTGTGCCTTGCACACTGGCTTTGCAGAGGCCGTGCTCCTGGTGCAGTGAGGGGAGGTGGAGGGGGTCCGGTCTGTTGACATAAGACTTTTCAAAGCCTTGTGCTCAGTGGGGCCAACCACACGCCATCTAGGCCTGCCATCTGGCCATCGGAACTCAACTCAGCAGAGAAAACATACCTGATCCGAGTTAACGTTCTTGCTCCTTAGGCCAACTAGGAGTTCTGACATTGAATCCGGCTCAAGATGCTGTCAGGCATCCTCAAGGCAGGGAGGCTGCCCATCACGCTCTGACACGCCTGGTGAGTCAACTTCAGAGACTTTACAAGGTTCCCCTGTTCTTACCAAGAACGGAATTTGACCTTGCTTATCAGGGTGCACATGCACAAACAGGTGTGTCCCCCAAGAACCATGGACAGAAAGCGTGAAAGCCAGGGGGTCACGAGGCTCCTCGGGGAGCCAAGTGCCCTCCGTCGGTTATACATTACCTTAGGTAGACAGCTCTTTGTTTTGAACTGTCATAAAAAACACAACAAAGCTTCCTATTTTTAGTATTCAGTTCATTAGTGTTCAGGACATCCACGCTGTTGGGCAAGTGATCTGGAATTTCTCACTTTGTAAGACTAAGGCTCTATGTCTGCTGTAGGGCAACTCTCCATTTCTCCCTCCACCCAGCTCTCACCTTTTTGTTTCGATGAACCTGCCTACTTTAGTTACCTCGTATAAGTGGAATCATACAGTATCTGTCTTTTTGTGACTGGCTTATTGCACTCAGCATAGCGTCCTCAAGTTTCATTCGTGTTGTAGGCCAGGCTGTGGAGAAACTGGAAGGCTTGGAACGTTGCTGGTGGGAATGCAAAATGGTACAAAAACAGAAAAGAAGTTAAACACAGGATTACTTTATGACTCGGCAATTCGACTCCTAGATACATACCCAAAAGAATTAAAAGCAGGTACTCAAGGCAATGTATGTATACACATGTTCATAGCAACACTATTCACCATAGCCAGAAGGTGGAATCAGCCCAAATGTCCATCAATGGATGAATGGATAAGCAAATAGTGACCTAATCACACAATGAATTATGCAGCTATAAAAAGGAATGAAGGACTACTACATGGTACGTGAGCCTCCAAGACATCATGCTAAGTGAAAGAAGCCAGGCACAAAAAGGTGCATATTGCATGATTCCATTTATACGAGAAATCCCGAATAGGTAAATCCATAGAGACAGAAAGCAGATTGGTGGTTGCCCGGGGCCCGGGGGAGAGGGAAATGGGGAGGGACTGCTTAATGGGTGTCAGAGTTCCTTTGGGAGGGGGGTGGAAATGTTTTAGAACTAGACAGAGTTACGGTTATACAACACTGTGAATGTACTAAATGCCCCTGAGTTGTACATTTTGCACAGGTTAATTTTATGTTCTGTGAATTTCACCTTAATAAAAGGGAATACTGAAACAGTCTCTAATGATCTACAGCTACTGCGCATCTTTCTGTGTCTAGTGACATGTTAATAATGTTAAAGCATACTTTCCCCCCAAAAGTTAAAAATTATGACTCTTGTACAAAAAAAAAAAGCACGTGTTAAAGGTTTTAACTCATTATCCAGGGACCCAGGCAGCTGTTACAACTGGTCGAAAGAGAATCCAAAGAGCAGACACATTTATAGATCAGGAATGTTGAAAGGAATTTGCAAATGGATCTGAAGTGGCTTCTAGGGAGGGAGGGAGGGCAGTCAGGGAAGCTCCCCTGATGATAGCATTTGTTTAGTGTCGAAAGACAATTATTTTGTGCTAGCATCGTTATCTACAACTTGCAGAATTGTAAACTCCAAGGCAGTATAAGGCCGGGTCCTGTGGAATCAAGAAGTATGTTGGGGTAATGCGTGGTTTTCCCGCCGAGGCCCATTTCCCCTACATCGTTTGCAACTGGCCTTGGTGGGAGCATTACCCTTATCAGCAAAGGCTATAAATCAACACACACCCCCAGTCCAGTCCACTCCTTTGTTGAACACTTACGGCACCCCCATGGGATTAGTACATATGACACCCCAGGGCCAGATAACGCATCTTACATCTCCAACCTGGGATATTGAGGAACAGGTTATGGAAGCCGGCAGCCCTACAGGGCCTCCCCGGCCACTCCAATTCCCCTCAAAGTTAAATCATGCAAGCACCACCCCACACTCCCGAAGCCCCCCACCCCCGGAAGCACAGTTCCTCCAGGCCTCGATGGTTTATGGGCAGGCAATAGCCGCAGCACCTGGGAGCTTGCCAGAAATGCAGACTCTCAGGCTCCACCCCAGACCTGCTCAGAACCTGCATTTGAACCAGGACGCCAGGTGGTCCAGCTCTCCGGAACATCTGAGAAGCCCTGCTGTGTGGACACCCAGCCCCGAGGCTTTCCGGATCTGTGCCCCACCAGAGCAGACTTCTGCTTTTTCTCTCCAGTGCCTTGGGCCCGGGCAAACCCAGGAATTTGCATTCTGCCAGGAAGAAGAAAAGCTGCAGAAGGGATTAGCCGAAGGGAGGGTCTCCTCCCACCTCTGGCAAAATAGTCTGGAGGAATTCCTCAAATGCTTGATAAATTGGGGCTGCCCCAGAGTCTAGCCTCTCAGGACTACCGGGACTATGGGCCCCAGGGCCTTGAAAAGATGTCGGGTGGGGCCAGGAGGAGAATCTTCCCTGTCGCTTAGAGAATACAACAAGGGCTAACGGTGAATACTGAGCATCGGGTCTCCTGTTGGTGCCACTAATCCCAGGTTAGATGAAACCGAGGCCGAGGGAGGTCACCGTTATTGGTCCAGAGTGAAGCAACTATAAATGGCAGTTTCTTCCCTTCCAGAGCCTCATCATCCACAAGCCTGCTTGTTGGGCTCACCTGTTTCTCCCGGTCCCTTTCATCGGCCCAAGGCCTGTCTGCCCTCATGCGGCCACCTGCATCAACATCACTCACCTCTTCCCGCCAGACTCTGGCCCAGAAAGAGAAGCTGCAAATAACTTTATGGTCCCCTATAAGAACTTCCCAGAAACACTCATCAGCTCTGTAATAGGAGGCCTCAAGCAACATTTACACCCCAAACTCTATAAACTCCACTTCTGAATTTTTACCTCAGGTGCCCACTAATCCCAAATTGTGATACCGTGATCCTGGTGCCTGGCTGGGTCAGGTGGTAGAGCATGTGACTCCTGATCTCAGGGTTGTGAGTTCAAGCCCCACTGTGGGCACACAGATTATTACTTAAAAAAAAAAAAAAATATATATATATATATATATATAATACACACAGGCACACACACTAGGGAGTTGGGGGAAGTAAGGAAAAGGAAGGTTTCAAAAAGAACTTTCATATGCTAAAGAGGACCGACCTACAAGATACCCAAGGCCTTGCCATTGTCAAGTTTAGGTTGTTTTCCCCTCTAGCAAGGTATTAACATTAAGATAGTTGGGAGAGTCCGGGAGGAATGTCACACAGGTCCCACCCAAGAGTGTGTGGGGAGGGGGGGCAGGTTGCGGGGTGTCAGCTTTGTCTTCAGCCAGCCTTCTGCTCCCTCTCATCATAGATAGATAAATAGAGTGTGTGTATTGGGGTGTGTGTGTGTTTGTGTGTGATAGCTTGATCCTGGCCCAATCGAAGTGCATTGAAGACCCACCCTAAAATACACTTCAGCACCATCACCTAATATACCGGCGTGGCCTGCTCCGCTCTGAGATGCAGTCAGGCCCTGTCCCAGGAATATTCTTCCTTACCCAGGCTGTGTAGTTAATAGACGATAGTAGGAAGAAAAGCAGGTAGGGACAAGGGCCCCACCCCCACCCCTCTACCACCCCTGGTCCTAAGAGGAAACTACCCTTAAAAGGAAAAAGACCCTATCCTGTTATTCTAGGCTTTACTCGGTGTCCCAGCTTTAAGTCTTCCTCCTGGGAGGACTTATAACTTGTAAGTGAGGGAAAGAAAGGGAATGGCCTCAGGCGTCCTAACCCAGGCCCAGAGGCCAGCTCAACAGCCAGTGGGATATCCAAACCGAGCTTGATCTGGTGGCCAGCCACATGCCTTAGGCCACCCTCTTGATCCCTGAGGCTACGAAACCACCCTGGAGGGAGTCCAACACCCTTTCCCAAGTGTGAAATACCACGTGATAGGTAGATGAGCACGAGGACAAAAACCTGATTGGATGACAGGTGCAGGGAGGGTTAATCAGATTAAAACAGCCCACACCAAAGAGCCCATAACAAACCCTAGATTTAAACACCAAATTGGCAATCCTCTCGGGTCCTTCCCTCTTTGGGAGCTTTGTACTATCACTCAGTAAACTTTGTTTTGCTGCCCACCGCCCTTCATCTGGTCTTCCTCTTCATTCTTCGAAGCGGCGTGATAAAGAACCACGGACACCTGAGGAAAAGAAATTCTGCAACATAGTCATCCCCCCTCCCCCGCACTGAGAAGCGCTACCTCATTTAGCCCTGAACGTGGTTATGATGTGGAGAACAAAGGCAAAAGAAATGTGTCCATTTCAGAGTTCTTTGTCATTTATAGTTATTGTTTTGATGCCCTTGTAAAATGAGTTTTGTCTTTAAGGAGATTCATAGAAAGGGCTTTTGACAAATACAGGTATTTGATATCCTTAAGATCATAAAACTGAAATGGGTAAGAATTTCCAGAACTAAAAAGCTGCCTTCAAACTGAACAAGAATTAGTAACATGAGGCTAAAAACCGAAGAAGATGAGTATAGTTCTGTGACTCTTGTTTGAAACATTGCTGGTTCTCTAATGTTTGTTCTTCCAGATTAAGGAAACTTTCTCTTAAGATATCCATGATTTATGGAAATGTGATAAAGTATTAATTTGTGAACACATTGTAGCATTTCTCTCTACCTGAACCCTTTAAAATTCAGAAGGTCTCAGTAGGGCGCCTGGTGGCTCAGTTCATTAAGCATCTGCCTTTGGCTCAGGTCATGATCTCAGGGTCTTGAGGTCGAGTCCAACATTGCGCTCCCTGCTCAGCGGGGAGTCTGCTTCTCCTCACTCTCCCTTTGTGCTCTCTCTCTCAAATAAATAAAATCTTAAAAAAAAAAAAAGGTCTCAGTAAGTATTCTTTCTTCCACAGCAATTATAATCACTGGCATAAGTTCAATAAGAATCTGTTCTCCTTGTAACAGGACACCATTGGAAACATTGGTTATTTTACCAAGGCTTTGACTGGAATGTCGTATTTGAGGGACATGCATAGACTCGGATATGACCAGCTTTAAGGAATTAAGTTTGACTTTATGAAACCCGGAGTCAATAGAGCCCCTTGGAAATGCTGGCCTGATACCCAGCAGCCTTACCAGGTGAGTAAAGGATGTCACTTCCTGGCAGGTGCAGGAGCCTCAGGATATTTGGGGACCTCAAGAAGAGGAATGCGTCCAAATCTGCAGGTGCTACAGGCATGTGTGGTGGCAAGTGTTGGCTTGGTTTCTGGCTTAGAGAGGCTACTGAAAGTCAATTGAGATTCCTTATGAGAAGTTCCAGCAAAGCAGATTTTGAAAGATCTATGTGATCAATCACTATTCCTGCTGAACTTATGTAAACAATTGGGCCAAGTTTCTTAGAACTGGACTTCCTTTACAAACAAATTAGTCTGGATTTGGCCATCTCTAGAAATAAGGGTGATTTTAGAGAGAAAAAAGTTATGTTGCAATAACACATCTTTGCGGATGTTAAATTCTAGCCCTGATTGTCTTTGGAATGTTTGTTTGCCGAAGCTAGACAACTTGAGGTGAACTTCAGAGAAATAATAACAGATAATCTTCTGCTTGCTATTCTGTGGGCAAAATAACAGGACCGCTATGGGCGTATCATTATTTGAACAGCTGGAAAATGGGATGAATTCCCCAACAATTGTATAACTCAACTATCACCCTGACCAATTCTATGTGGCTGGGAGGACAAAAAGTGTTCTTTAAAAGCCAGAGAGCATATGCAGCAGACTGGCTCAATCGGTTAGGCGGCGAACTCTTGATTTTGGCTCAGGTCATGATCTCAGAGTTCTGGGATGGAGCCCCGAGAGAATCTCTCTCCCTCCCCCTCTGCCCCCACCCCCACCCCTCGCGCTCTCTCATGCTCGCTCGCTCTCTCTAGCTCGCTCTCTCAAATAAATAAATAAATAAATAAATAAATAAATAAATAAATCTTAAAAGAAAATAAAACCTGGAGCATACCCCACTCCATGAGATTAACTATGGACTTGTGGAGATAAAGGGTAGCCCCACTTTCCTAATGATGGATTGGATGATGCTCTCAGGGATGCCCATATTCCCAGACAAATCTCCCACTTGCCTGTTGATTCCTTGTAATTAGGATATTGTCAAGGCTAGACCTCAGACAAAGAGGGCTTCTCGATGGTTTTATCACTTAGCCATATTTGTCCTAGGAGCCACCTCTATTGATGTAAAATTACAAATAGAGACTCTAGCCATGCATCCAATAGCGACCTTTAACCAGACCCACCTCTAACTTGTGGCCACGGCTTCCCCCATCCTGGATAGGCCACTGTACTCTGGTTTTGCCTGGATGCATGGACGCATAATTAAACCCATTACCAATCCAGCCAACCTTCCAAATTTATTTATTTTTATTTATTTATTTATTTAATTTAAGATTTTATTTATTTGACACAGAGAGAGAGAGAGAGAGGGAGAGAGAGAGCAAGCACAAGTAGGGGAAGTGGCAGGCAGGGGAGAAGCAGGCTTCCTGCTGAGCTAGGAGCCCAATGTGGGGCTCGATCCCAGAACCTTGGGATCATGACCTGAGCCAAAGGCAGACGCTTAACCGACTGAGCCACCAACTTTCCAAATTTAGAACAATGGTGGACACCTTCTGTGTTTCATTGGTATGACCACCCAGCATCCATATTTATTCCCTCTTTAAGACTGGAGGATGTCGTTTGGCACATGGAAACTCTTAATAAGTACACAGTCAAAGCCCTAAATGACACTTAAAATAGCATTTCCCTATTAAATACTGAAATAACACCAATGTGTAAAGCAGTTTTACAAACTAGAATGGCATTAGATGTTTTCACTGCTGCACAAGGTGGAACATGTCCTATCATAAAAACAACATGCTGTGTATATGTTCCAGATTACCACAGACATTTTTTCTGGGTTTCTAACTGACATGAATGCTCACATTGGTGCTTTAAATGATCCCTCTCTTTCCTTTAATGGTTGGTTAAACTCCTGGGCTGGAAGAGGATTTTTGTCAACTA
The DNA here is from genome assembly GCF_054177405.1 of Leptonychotes weddellii. NCBI lineage: Eukaryota > Metazoa > Chordata > Mammalia > Carnivora > Phocidae > Leptonychotes > Leptonychotes weddellii. Next base: position 6,016,248 of record NC_138372.1, read on the forward strand.
TCAAAGGACTCTTACTTGGGCTCCTTTTTCTTTTTGTTATTCTAATCAGGTTTTGCTGTTTTCTGCCAGGTCTCTCTCCACCTGGTACCCAGACTCCTTCACTGCCATAACTTCAAGCTGACAGATGATCCTTTCCACTGGGGAAGAGCCATACATGCGGTCTCCCTTGGATTCAGCTGCCTCTGCCTATTTTAACTCCTATGTATATCAGCCCCCAACTGACCAATGTTGACCCAAAGGTAGGGACGTCTCTATGCCCCTATTCAGCAGGAAGAAGTTACAGAAGATAAGACCTTCCTCCCTCAGCAACCTTAGAGGCTTAAGTGTCAAAATTATTCAGGATGTGGAGAACAAAGGTAAAAGAAATGTAGATCAAATTAAATCTCCTTATGACTTACAGCCCACTGATAAGCACTTGGGACAGGCAGTGACGTTCCTGAAGGAGCTCGGCCAAGTCGATGGTAATACTTTGCTACAGGCAAAAGGCAACCTTGTCTTAATATTAACCCGACCTCCAGGATCCTATAAGGCTCCTTTAACATATGAAAATCCTTTTGGAAACTTCCTTTGTCTTTACTACCCACCCCCCTCCAAAGTCTATAATCAGCTACGCCTCACAACTCCGGGGCAACTCTTTCTGCACCCCCGGGGTCCTGTTCTTGTGCTTTAATAAAACCACCCTTTCTGGGGCGCCTAGGTGGCTCAGTCGTTAAGCACCTGCCTTCGGCTCAGGTCATGATCCCAGGGTCCTGGGATGGAGCCCCACATCGGGCTCCCTGCTCAGCAAGAAGCCTGCTTCTCCCTCTCCCACTCCGCCTGCTTGTGTTCCCTCTCTCGCCATCTCTCTCTGTCAAATAAATTAAAAAAAAAAAAAAAAAAAACTAGGGCGCCTGGGTGGCTCCGTCGTTAAGCGTCGGCCTTCGGCTCAGGTCATGATCCCAGGGTCCCGGGATCGAGTCCCACATCGGGCTCCCTGTTCGGCGGGAAGCCTGCTTCTCCCTCTCCCACTCCCCCTGTTTGTGTTCCTGCTCTCGCTATCTCTCTCTCTGTCAAATAAATAAATAAAATCTTAAAAAAAAAAAAAACTAAACACCCACTTTTTGCACCAAAAACATCTCAAGAATTCTTTCTTGGCTACTGAGTCACAGAACCCACTTGAAACCAGATCAGTAAGACCTCAGGAGACTCTAGCTGTAGCTACTAAGAATGTCCTGACCTCCTCACGGTAGGCACTCTTACTTCATGGAGGCTGGGTTCTGGACTCTGCTTCAATAAGTGATTCGGAGGGTTTTTTGTTTGTTTGTTTGGACCCACATGCTTCATTCAGAAAGCAGTTCACCTCTTCCCCGAAGTTTCTCACCTGCCAGGTGTGTGCTGGGCTGGCCCGGATAGAGGCCCGCTCTGTGCCAGGAACCAGGCAGGCTCTGGGGGAACATGCTGGAAGTGTCGTCTCTGCAGACACTGTGGCATCCCAAGGGTCTGCTTAGAAGGCCGTGGAGCAGAGGGAGGTGCCCTTCGGGGTGTCAGCTGGTTAAGGGCAGAAGTGAAAGGCTAGGCAAGAAGGGAAAGAAGAGGGCTTTCCAGAGAGAGCCAACAGCATGGGACAGCACTGTGATATTGTGATTTAATAAGGAATATATATCTGGTCTTAGTTCGAGTCCTGGCATAAAGATCCTAAAGTCCTTGGAATTTCCTAAGTGTTGAGAGTGGTAAAGGCATTCTTGTGTCCATGTGGTGACTTTTGGAAAAGCCCCTAGGTAACCTAGAGATGGGCAGTCATGTGCCTGTAATGAAGTCCCCATAAAAACCCAGAGGACGGGGTCTGAAGGGCTTCTGAGTTGGTGAGCCCGCAGAGGTTTGGGGAGAGTGGTACCCTTCCCCCACACCTTGCCCCATGCATCTCTTCCATCTGGCTGTTCCTGAGTTATATATAGCCTTTTATCTCAACCAGTAATCAAGGAAATAAAATGTTTCTCTGAGTTTTGTGAACCACTCTAGCAAATTCATCAAACCCAAGGATGGGGTCTTTGGAACCTCTGATCGTGGCCGGTTGGTCAGAAGCACAGGTTGACTTGAGATCTGAGGGGGATGGGGGGGGCAGTCTTGTGGGACGGAGCCCTTCACCGGTGGGACCCGATACTGTCTTCAGGGAGATAGTGTCAACATTGAATTGAATTGTCAGGGTCCCAGCTGGTGTCAGAGACTTGCTTGTTGGCGTTGAGAAGACACACGCACATCGCAATCATGGACCAGCTGTTTGCTGGGTGAGGAGGGGGGCGGGAGACGGAGACATGCTGGAGGTTTCGCCTGTTCCCTGCAGCCCCTGCGGTTCAGTCTGGAGTCTCCTGGCCTTCTGTGCTTTGGGGGGTATGCAGGACCTCCCTGAGCAGGACGAGGGGTCGCGCGGGAAGGTCAGGGAAGAGGTGACGAAGGATGACCGAGGGGAGACAGGATGGACAGGTGCCTCATGGCACTCATGAGGAGTGTAGGGTCTTGGGAAGGTTCCTCAGTGTGGGCAAGAGAGAGGCTTCTTCCATTCTATCACAGATAAGCATGGAGCACCTAGTTTAGAGACTTGGAGGCAAATGCAAAGGAGAGAGTAGCTAAAAAACAAACAAACAAACAAACAAAAGCACCCCAACACAGTCATCACCTCAAAGAGGCAGGACAAGGCACTGCTCTTTCAGGACTATTTAAGTGTATGCATGTTGCATCTTAATAGCAGAGTTAATATAAAAAAGATGCAAGCCATTTCTAGGGCCTAGTCAATGTATTTTCCATTAGTTAATTTTATGAGGACTGATTTTTAGAACGATTTAGGTTCACAGCACAAGTGAGGAGAAAGTACCGAGGTCTCCCGTATACCCCGACTTTCACACACATGGCCTTCCCCGTTACCAACACTCCCCACCGGAGTGCTCTCTTTGTGACCTTGGGTGAACCTACTTTGGCACATCATCACCAAGACTCTGTAGGAGCACATTAGGGTCCCTTCTTGGTGTTGGACATTGTGTGAGTTTGGACAAATGTGTATTTTTAAAATAAAGATTTTGTTTATTTATTTGAGGGAGAGCATGAGAGAGAGAGAGAGAGAGCACATGTGGGGCAGGGGAGGGGCAGAGGGAGAGGGAGAAGCAGGCTCCTCGTTGAGCAGGGAGCCCGACGTGGGGCTCAACCCCAGGACCCTGGGATCATGACCTGAGCCCAAGGCAGACGCTTAACCAACTGAGCCACCCAGGTGCCCCTGGACAAAAGTGTATTAACAAGTATCCATCATTATAGTATCAAACGGAGTGGTTTCACTGCCCTAAAAATCTCCTGTGTTCTGCCTATTCATCCCTCCCTCTCCCCTAGCCCCTGATATTTTTACTGTCTCCATGGTTCTGCCTTTTCCAGAATGTCCAATAGTCGGAATCATACAGTATATAGAGCCTTTTCAGATTGGCTTTTCACTGAAATGCGTATCATCCGTGTCCTCATGGCTTGACAGCTCATTTCTAGTTCCGAGTAATATTCCATTGTCTGGATGGACCACACTTTATCAGTTCACCTACTGAAGGATATTTTGGTCGCTTCCAAGTTCTGGCAATTACGAATAAAGCCGCTATCAATATCCATGGGAAGGTTCTCGTGAGGACGTAAGTGTTCAGCTTTAGGTAAATATCGAGTGTAGTTGCAGGATCGTATGGCTGGAGTATGTTCAGTTTTGTAAAACACTGCCCAACTGTCTTCCAAACTGGCCTTACCACGATGCATTCCACCAGCAACAAGTGAGAGTTCCTGTAGCTACACATCCTCCCGACATCTTGTGTTGTCAGGATTTGGGTAGGTGTGCGGTGGTATCTCCCTGTTTTAATTTCTATCACCCTGATGATACGTGGCGCGGAGGGTCTTTTCACATGTGGATCTGCCACGTGTCCATCTCCTTTGGTGAGGTGTCTGTCAAAGTCTTTGGCCCATTTCTTGCTTGCTTATTGTTGAGTGTCAAGAGTTCCTTGCATATTTTGGATAACGGTTCTTTTATCAGATGTGTCTTCTTTTTCCAGTTTTATTGAGAAGTAAATATATCCCGGTATGTTGAAGGTGCACAGCATGCTGGTTTGGTTTAGTGCACCATGAAATGATCACAAGAGGTGTAGTGAACACCCGTCATCTCATGTAGATACCCTGCCATGTCTTTTGCAAATATTTTCTGCCAGACTGTGGCTTGTCTTCTCACTCTCTTCATAGTTAATGTATCTTTAACTTCACACAACCCAGAAAGGAGAACAAAGAAACAAGTGGCGCTTTGGGGCGGAAAGTTCCCGAAGGTGCAGCAGTTAAAGAAAGCTCAAGTCCCCGAATGGGGGACCACCTGGGCTGTGTGGGGCAGCCAGCTTCAGTGGCCCTTTTTGGATGGTTGCTCCTTTCAGAGAAGAGCCCTAGTGTCCCGGCAGTCCCAGCCACAGGGCAGTCTGTAGCAGCTGTCGCTGTGGGTCACGGCGTGGCCTGATAAAATGGTGCAGGAAAGGGGACAGGGCCAGGGACTCGCTGCTGGAGTTTCTGGCTAATGGGAGTTTAGCTCCAAGCTGCGGGTCCTTGGAACCTGGACCTGAGGATCTTCCTGTGGGACAGGCCCCAGGAATCTGCATTCTCAAGTCCCCATTCCACCACCCCTCATACACCTGAGACCCTATCAGGTGAACTCAGGAGAAGCTGGCTGTCAACAGGGTGCCCCGTCCTTGACTGTATCTGCCCACAGAGAAGGGCCCAGATGTCATTTCCAGGTCCCAACCGTGTAGAAGGCTCTGGAGTCGCCCCACAGCACAGGCCAGTCTGTGCCCACCCCCACCCCCCACCCCGTCACGGGCAATCAGTTTACCGAACACACAAAAGAAAAATAATTAGTTTATTTAATTTAAAATAGCAAAACTTTGGCTTCGACCCAAGATGGTCAGGGTTTCGATACAGACCTCACACTGTTATTATGCCAGAGCAGGAATTTGTAAAAACGTTTCTTGTCGTGTACGTAAGAGCAGCTCTGTGTGCACCCTTAACCGCCGGCCAAATAATACTCTTTATTAAAAGACAAAACAAACAAACATAAAGAACTCAGAAGCACAGAGAGGCAGAAAGTGCCTGGTAAGCCTGACTCAAAGACCAATGTTCAGAAAGTGCCTGAGAGGAGAGGGCTCTGGGCTGAGGACACCCGGACGAGGCTGTAGCACCTGTCCTGAGCTGAGTCACACCTGTCCTGAGCCCCTACTCCCTCTGCCGGCCCTTCCTGACCGTGGCCTGCTGGGGGACGCCCAGGTCTGGCCAGTCCTGCAGGAGCCACCCCGGGCAGGCAGCCAGCACTGCAGTCTAAGCCAAGGACTCTGGGGCCCCCTTCCGAGTAGGCTTTATTCTCACCTCATCCTCTGTGGCCCACAGGCTAACTCAGCTCTGATCCATTTTCTTTCTTGCAGCAAGCAACTTCCTGAATGTCTGCTCCATTCTAGAAGCTAAGGTGAGGGTCTTTACCAGCTACGTGCCCATCATCTGCCGTATTGTCTCCAGGGGATCCCTGGATGCCCCTTATATTGGCCATTTCTGTAAGGAGATTGCCCTACTGACAAGTAGCTTTCTGTAGGGGCAGCCCAGGGTTTACGGTGAGTCCTTAGGGGATGATCGCCTCTTGCTGATTTTCATAAAGAAAACTTAAAAAAAAAAAAAAAAAAGGAAACTGAAAATGAGCATTTTGGATCGAGTTCTGTCAATGGCTCTTTCTTTCAGATTCTCTTCCTGTGAAGATTCTGCTTTTGCGAATAAAATGGAAATCAACAGTATGGTGAGGCTTTGGTTTTAATCCAGAACCGTCTTACAGGTTCAGAGGATCATTTCGGTTTTGCAGCGTTCTGACCGAACCCAAGGGAGGGACGCTGATAGGCTGAAGTTGAACTCTTCCTCCCCAAGCCTCCTGCGGTGACGCTGACACTTGCCACCTTAGCCAGTGGCTTATGTGACTTAACAGAGAAACAGTTTTCTGAAATAACAGGAAAATGTTGGTGGAAGAGCCACGGCTATAGAGATACGGATGCTCAATTTCGATCCTTTTCTTTTAAATGTAAATAATCACCCCATGATGCATGTGTCACTTCCCCGAACCAAGTCCCCAAAGCTTCACCTTCAGGGAGGAATCTGTTATTTGGATCATTCGCCAACTCTCTGGTCACCTTTTCTATAAAAAAACTAAGCCGGGAGGTGATTCAGCCGGATCCCTACCAGCTCTCCCCAGTCCAGTCTTCCAGAGAACAGACCCGAGAGGCAGCGGACATCCGCTGGGATTCCCTGCAATGCCTCTTCTTGTCCCTGTTTCAGCTCTCGCACGGGAAGAGGGAACCTGTATCTTAAAGTGACTGGTGGAGGCAGGCAGGAGTCTGGGTTCTGGCCTGGGCTTGAAATTCAAGCACAATCTGCATCGAGGGTTGGCAACCCATAGAGAGAATCTGGGAGGTCCCGAGGAGACCAGCTGCCCAGAAACCTCACGGGAACCTTCCAGCTGGTTAAAGGGAACCGGCTCTTTTGCTGACCAGCAAAGCTATCCAAGAAAAGCTGGGTTCTCCCGGAAATCTCAATGCCCTGACAAACCAAAAATCGGCTTTATGATATCTAAGCGGGGGACGCATCCCTGGTAACCCCTGGCATTTTATTTAGGACAGGTGCTCGGTCTACATATATACCTCTTTGTGCTTTTCCCCCAGGTGTGGGTCCCTTGAACTGTAAACAGTGCTGTGTGGTCACAAGGCCCACGAGCAGCGGACCACAGGGCAACCTGACAGCGATCACGTACCGATCCCCCTGCCGACCCCACGCAGGCAAGTGCCCCCGCGTGCAGCAGGACACGGGTGGGAGGGGGATGTGCCACCTGAGGGTCTAGGAGGTAGAAGCAGCTGGGTTTGTGGTGGCTCCCCCACAGGGGGGTCAAGAGCTTCAAAAGCAGAAGGCCTCAAGTACCTGCAGACGCCCACCCCCCACTTCCTGCAGCAGGGACTCCCAGAAGCACCTGTCCCCAGGTGGGCAGCACCTGTGCACAGAACTAGGAAGGGAAAAGCTCAGGCGCTTGGAAGTTCATCTGGGGTGCGTCTGGACCCCTGCAGTTCTCCCGTCTTGGGACGGTGCAGCAGGAGCCTTGGGAGGGCCAGCCGGGCTCTCAGCACAAGGCTGGGAAGAGCAGCAGACAGAGAAGAGCCGAGTTCGGACGGCCTGGGTGCAGAGGACGAACATGATGCAATTGGCACCGCCCTGAAACGTGTTCCCAATACCCTGTCCGGGAGAAAAGGAGAGGCATGAGTGCCAGGGCTGGAGGGGGTCGGGTGCTCTCTCTTCTCTCTCTCTCTCACACACACACACACACACACACACACGGAGACTGGGAAGCGCTGCGGACCCCAGAATCCTGTCCTCCCCCCACTGAGGCTGGTCAGCAACCCCCCATGTGGAGGCCTTCTGGATTGGGAAGGACAGGATCACTCCCAAGGCCACTGGAGAGTCCCCTAATGTCCCTGGGCTGCACCCACTCTTCCGGGGGGGCGGGGGAAGGCATCTGACCCTGCACCAGAGCGGCAGGGGCCGGGGAGGGCAGGCCCACATACGTGCAGAACGACCAGCACTGGCAACTGCACGGCCGGGGAGCCACAGAGGGTCAGGACGAATCGCACGGTGCTCCAGACCCGGAGGCAGATGAAGATGAGCGGGATGAGGATCAGCTTCTTGTCGGCCATGGAGGCGTGGTGCTGTGGCCGGTGGGCCTCGGAGAGGATGGGCCGGTACTCCGACAGGGCCTCGCGCTGTGCAGGGCACGGGGAACAGGTGTGAGCGAGGCGGGCTGCTGTGCCACCCTCAGTCCGCTGTGTGCTGCGCATCTCCCCGCGGGGGCCTAAGACACGGCTGACAGCTCTCGTGTCAGGAGCACCGCGCCGCATCCCGACTCCCGAGCCTAGCGCGCATGTCCCCACCTCGGCTAACGCGCCGGCATCCTACCAGGTGCCCGGGCCAGAAACCCTCTCCTGTTGCTGCTGCCCACGTCCCCTCCGTGAGCAAGTCCTGCGGGCTCCCCCTTCAAAAGAGATCCAGAAATCTGGATGCTCCGCCCACCGCCATGGCCACCAGCCCAGTCCAAGCGCCAGCACCGCTCCTCTGGGCAGCTGCAACTCTCTCTCACCCATCTCCCTCCGGCACCCTCACCATCCAAACTCCTCCCAACTGCAGTTCTATTCTTGGCCCGGAAGCAGCACGGTTCCTTGAAAACCTGTCAGGTTCAGTTCTACTTGAAGGTCTCGGATTCCAGTCTAGCTCTGACCTCATGCTTACTGCTTTCGCCTGATTTACTCCAGCCACACAGGCCTCCGTAAGTCCCCAAACATATTCCCCAAGCACACCCTACCACAGGGCCTTTGCACAAGCCGTTCCCTCTGGAGTGTTGGTTCCCATCTGCCCAGAGGCTCACTCCCTAACCCTCTTCACACCTTTGCTCAATCTCGCCCCCTGGAGGAGGAGGCCTATCCTGACAACCCCTTTTCAAGTGCATAGGCATTTCCCAGGTAGTCCTGTCCCCAGATTCAGCTCTTTATTTTTGCCTGGTTTTTTTGTAGCTCTTACCTTCCTCCTTCCTAGATGTCATTCATCCTTATTTATCAGGCCTGTTACTTATTATCATCCTGCTCTCCCCCTCCAGAATGCAAGCTCCCCCAGGACAAAGACCTATGAAGGAGGAGCTCCATCCAAAGCTGGGGCACAAAGAAAAGATGAGCAGGCACAGGCTTTGGGCTTCCCTACTCCTGGGAACACCCTTCAGTGAGAGGAAGGGGATAGCTCCATTTCCAGATCACAACTGAATTTGTAAAAATAGATGCAGGGGCGCCTGGGTGGCTCAGTTGGTTAGGCGCCTGCCTTCGGCTCAGGTCATGATCCCAGGGTCCTGGAATCGAGCCCTGCATCGTGCTCCCTGCTCACTGGGGAGCCTGCTTCTCTTTCTCCTCCCCGCTCTTGCTATCTCTGTCTCTCTCAGATAAATAAAATCTTAAAAAATAGATGTAACTACTCATAACAAAGATGTGTTTCTGAGCGTGGTCCTGTGTCCAGGACACTGAAAGCCCAGGTGAGGGGAAAAGCCACAAACCCTGGCATCTCTGAGCACCCAGGCTGCTGCAGCTCACCTACTCAGAGCAGCTGCTTCCTCCCTTCCTCCCCTGGGGCCTAGAGCAGCCTGGCAGGGGTGGGGTGGGGGCAGGGGAGGAGCAGGGCAGCTGTCTTCTTTGCAAAGTTCGCTCCAGTTCACTTATTTTTCTTTTTTTAAGATTTTATTTTTGGGGCGCCTGGGTGCTTCAGTCGGCTAAGCGTCTGCCTTTGGCTCAGGTCACGGTCCCAGGGTCCCGAGATCGAGCCCCGCATTGGGCTCCCTGCTCAGCGGGAAGCCTGCTTCTCCCTCTCCCACTCCCCCTGCTTGTGTTCCCTCTCTCGCTGTGTCTCTCTCTGTCAAAATAAATAAATAAAATCTTTAAAAAATATATTTTATTTTTATTTATTTTAGAGAGAGTGCATGAGCAGGGGTGGGGGGGAGGAGCAGAGGGGAAGGGAGAGAGAAGCTGAAGTAGACTCTGTGCTCACCACTGAGCCTGACTCGGGGCTTGGTCCCACAATCCCCCCTTTTCCCCCGGGGAGATCATGACCTGAGCCAAAACCAAGAGTCCAACACTTAACCAACTGAGCCTCCCAAGGCCTTCCCCCCCCCCCCCCCCCCGGCTGACTTATTTTTAGCTCTCCTTTCTAGCTAGATGCAGGGAACAACCCCTATACATCCCTGCCCACTATTCTTCCTGTTTTCTGGAAAACACTAGCAGAGTCGTCAGAGAGGACCAG
>NC_138372.1:6026626-6055231 GCF_054177405.1 Leptonychotes weddellii
AACCCCCTTCCCCCGGCGCCCCCCGCACTCCGCCCCGCGCTCCGCCCCGGCCCGGGCCCTCCGCGCCCCGGCCCCGGCCCCCACGCCCTCCAGGGCACACCCCGTGGCTCTCGCGCGCGGTCCGCCACCGGGTGCCCGGACCCCGAGCCTCCACCCTGGGCCACGCCCCCACGCCCTCTAGGCTCCACCCTGTGGCTCCCACGTCCCCTGCCGCGTCCCGGCGCCCTACCCGGGCACCTTCCTCCCCGCCTGCCGCACCAGGGCCACGCCTGCTCTAGCCACTTGGCTAGGACGTCCCGTCCTGGAGAGGGAAGGATTGGCATTTTTAGGGCTAGTGTTACCTTCCATTCAGCCAGCTGGTGTGCGGTGTGTGTGTTGGGTGAGGGACGGAGGCATTCTTTCCACTAGTAACAAAACAACCGTGGAGTGTGATCATCCTTCCTTATCCAGCGGTACCCGGACTATTCACAGGGTAGTGATGGTTACTTTGGGAAGGGAGTGTTTTCATTTTTTCTTACAATGAGCACGCTATCTTGTAAAGTCAAGCTTACTAGGTTTTTTTTTTAATGAAATATTAATTCCCGATTTACTGGTTTTTACTTTTTTGAAAATTTCGTGTTTTTTTTTTTTTAAAGATTTATTTATTTATTTGAGAGAGCGAGAATGAGAGAGAGTACATGAGAGGGGGGAGGGTCAGAGGGAGAAGCAGGCTCCTCGCTGAGCAGGGAGCCCGATGCGGGACTCGATCCAGTGACTCCAGGATCATGACCTGAGCCGAAGGCAGTTGCTTTAACCAACTGAGCCACCCAGGCGCCCTCGTATTTTTTTTAATTGAGATTCCGTTCACATCCCATAAAATTGGCCCCTTTCAGTGTACAATATCATCGTTTATAGTACATTCACAAGTCTGTGCAACCGTTACAAGTCTGTGCAACCGTCATTATCTAATTCCCCAAGGGTTTCATCACCTGGAAAAGGAACTGGTAGTAGTCATCACTCCCCGTTTACTCCCTCCCCTCAGCCCCCAGGCGATCCCTCGCCCTCCTTCTGTGTCTATGGATTTGCCCATTCCGGGCATTCGCATAAATGGAATCAGATAGTAAGTCCTCATTTCGTGGCCAGCATGGAGGACCCATGGGCTTTCTTAGGAGGCCTCTCCTCAGCATCACAAAAAACACCCCTAGGACTGAATGGAAGGAACTCCCACGTTTTCACGGTTCATCCACATTGTGGCTTGTATCAATACTTCATTTATTTGTTATGGCTGAGCAAGATTCCATTGTATGGATATACCACATTTGTTATTTTTTTATGTTGATAGCCCACTTTCTGGCTATTATGAATAATGCTGTTATAAACATCTGTGTACAAGTTTTCGTGTGGACACATGTTTTCAATTCTTTTGGGTATGTACCTAGGAATAGAATTGCTGGTCATATGGTAACTCTGTGTTTAGCTTTTTGAGGAACTGCCAGACTGTTTCTCAAACTGGCTGCAACTTTTTATATTCCTACAGCAATGCAGGAGAGTTCCAATGTCTCTCCATTTTCCTAACACTTTTTCTGATCTTTTTGATTCTAGGCATCCTAGTGGTGTGAAGTGGTGTCTCATTGTGGCTTTGATTTGCATTTCTCTAGTTCATCATGATGTGGAACATCTTTCCATGTGTTGGTTGATCCTTTGCATATCCTTGCTGGAGAAGTGTCTGCCTATTCCATTCCCTTGCCTCTTGTTTGTTTGTTTTTGGTTTTGAGGGGTAGGAGTTCTTTAGATTTCTGGATACCAGACTTTCATCAGCTATATGACTTACAAAAATGTTCTCCCCTTCTCTGTGTTGTCTTTTCACTTTCTTGATCATTTTTATATCATAAAAAAATCAATATTTTAATTTACATATATAATATACACATATATTGATATATATCAATATCAATATTTATATCAAAAAATCAGATATGATTTTTTATTTCCTTTGAAGTACAAAAGTTTTTATTTTGCTCATGTCCAGTGGACCTATTTTTCCCCCTTTGGTTGCTGTGCTTTTGGTGTCCTATCCAAGTACCCACTGCCTAGTCCCAGCTCATGAAGATTTACACCTGTATTTCCTTCCTTCCCAGTACAACAGTGTTTGGTTACCGTAGCTTTGTAGTAAGTTTTGAAATGGGGAAGTGTGAGGCCTCCAGTGTTGTTTTTGTTTTTCAATATTATTCTGGCTGTTTGGGGCCCCTTGCAATGCTGTATCAATTTGAGGGTCAGTGTTACCATTTCTTTAAAAAGAAAAAATAAGAAGCCAACTGGGATTTTGATAGGGATTTCTTTGAATCTGTATATTAATTGTGGGCATAACGCTATCATAATAATATTAAATCCTCTTATCCATGTACATGGGATGTCTTTCCATTTAGGTCGTCCTTAATTTCCTTCAATGATGTTTTGTAGTGTTCAGTGTACATTAGATTTGCTTTTGCATTTGATTCATAAAAGGCAAAGATTATCATAGGCATAGACCTTTTTGGATCTAACTTTTAACAACACTGTATTCTGAAATATGCATACTGAAAATTACCTAAAATACAAAGTACAATCTAACATCATACAACAAAAACCCACCCACAGCAAGAAATAGAACATTTCCAGCACACCAGAAACCTCCCCCAAAACTTTCTTCCCCTTCAGTCACTTCCTTGCTTGTTACAAAACCATTCATGTATGCATCCCTAAACAAAATGGTATAGTTTGCCTGTCTTGAGCTTTACATCAATGGAATTCACACTCTATCTTCCTTTTGTGTCTTCTGTTTTTTTGCTCAACAGTCTCACACAAAGCTCATTCATTTTGATCACTGTATTCATTCATTTTGATCACTGTATAGTATTCTGCTGTGTGGCTAATATATGTATCCATTCTACTGCTTTTGGACACGTGGGTTGTTTCCAGGTTTGGGCCATTACTAGCAATGCTGGAATGAGCATATATTCTTTTTTAACCAGAAAAAAATTGACTAGGGCGCCTGGGTGGCTCAGTTGGTTAAGCGACTGCCTTCGGCTCGGGTCATGATCCTGGAGTCCCGGGATCGAGTCCCGCATCGGGCTCCCTGCTCGGCGGGGAGTCTGCTTCTCCCTCTCCCACTCCCCGTTTGTGTTCCCTCTCTCGCTGTGTCTTTCTCTGTCAAATAAATAAATAAAATCTTTAAAAAAGAAAAAAAAGAAAAAATTGACTAAAAACAGAGGTCAGAAGCTTGAGCAAGCATGTTCACGGACTTTGCAGAGCAGAAGAGCAGCTGTGTTCCTTCTGAGTCACTTCAGAAGCCCCTGACCTCCTCCTGAGAGGACCCCAGATAATGAACAGACTCCAGCAGAGAGTGCTGTCGGTGAAGCCTCTCAGCTTTTTACGGATGTGAACAGTTTTAGGCTTGGGTTGTGCAACCAGCTCTGGGCTTTGGCACGTGGCTGGGCAGGAGCCTGGAATGGACTGCCCCTTTCTCCCTCCCACCAAGATCAGAGTCATTTAATCCTTTGGGTAACTGGGGGAGGAAGGGGGATAGGAGAGGTCTGGCAAGCTGCTTTGTCACAAACCGAGCCTGACTGTATCTTTCCTGCTTTATTGAGATGAAAGCCCTTTGCCCACCTTTCCAGGTGAGTGCTTGGCTATTCTACAGGCAAGTTTGATCAGGAGATCGCTTGGTTTTCTTTGCACTGGGAAAAAACATTCCAAGAACCATTCAGACTTCCCACTATAGATAGGGACAAGGTGGGGGGGGGAGGTGGGGGGGTGGAGAGAAAGATATGGAATGAGGGCACCTGGGTGGCTCAGTTGGTTGAGCGACTGCCTTCGGCTCAGGTCATGATCCTGGAGTCCCGGGATCGAGTCCCGCATCGGGCTCCCTGCTCGGCAGGGAGTCTGCTTCTCCCTCTGACCCTCCCCCCTCTCATGCTCTCTCTATCTCATTCTCTCTCTCAAATAAATAAATAAAATCTTAAAAAAAAAAAAAAAGAAAGATATGGAATGATATAGCTTCAAATCACTTCCAATCAAGCTTGTAGCTAATTTTCCACAGCCTGAGCTCCCTGATGTTGCCCCGTGGGTCCAGACAGTAAGCAGGAAGTGAGACTTAAAACTGCCAGGTTGCTGGATGATTTTAAGCTACTGAGTGTGGTCTCCACCAAAGGGAGCCAGTGACTCCTGGCTCCGCACCTCTCAACAGAGCTCCTGGGCTCTGCTTCTCCTATCCCAGGGGCTGTTGGTCCCCCAAGGAGGGCTGACCCAGAGACCAGTGGACCCAGAGAAGCCTCAGGCCCTCAGGCTGTCACCGACGTTCCCATGCCATAGGGAATGCGATGTCCTATTAGCCACATTTTCCACTTCTGGTCTCCCAGTCCTCCTTCCCCCCTCCTCCTTGGGGACTTGGTAAGAAACTCAGATGGAGTCTACTTTTGACCCCAAGTCGTCTCTCTAGAGTTTGTGCCAAGCGAGCTGGAGGTCGTCTGCTGCTCCATGTCCGAGGTCCTGGCTCATCGCAAAAGCCTTCCCGGCACTGCGATCACCTACTGCAGAAGGAGGGGCCCAGACGCGGAGAGGCCCCATAGTCATGGCCAGTGGCCCCAGAGGCAGATTGGCTTTGGTTTGCTTCTCTCCCCTCCCCCCACCCCAGTCACCAGCACAAGAGCCTCCTCCTCGGACAACCGCGAAAGGGGTGACAGTCTGATGTCTCTAAATCAGAGGAGTCCTGAACGATTTTCCGAGTGTAACGCCAACCTGAATAACAAGCCATGTATGTGATTTTAAAGATTTATTTATTTTTTCAGGGGGGGGGCAGAGGGGCAGAGAGAGAGAGCATCCTTAAGCAGGCTCCACACCCAGTGCAGAGCCCGACGCGGGGCTCAATCTCACAACCCCCGAGATCATGACCTGAGCCGAAATCAAGAGTTGGATGCTGAACCACCCAGGTGCCCCTTGATGTATGTGATTTTAAAAACTAGAACAGAGGAGGGACTTTTCCTTATGTTGCTGGTAGAAATGTGGGCTGGCCACCTTTCTCATTTCCCTGTTTGGAGGTGAATATGGCCCGTCTTGGCCCCTCCTGGCCCGGTACCAGTGAGCAATGGCTGTGTTGGGGAACCTGGCCCACACGGGCCCCTCTCGGTACTCCCCCCACCCCCCGCCCCCAAGGAGGTTGTGTAACCCTGCATGCTCAGGAGGCTGTTGGGCCACACAGTTGAAAGACCAGGACAAGCCTGACCAACCACTGTTTCTGGAGTCAGGGGCCTCCTCCCTCTTCAAGGGGCACCATCTGGTGGGTCTATGTTCCTACAGAAGCCCTCGAGTCTCAGTGGGATGTATTTAAACTCTCTCCCAACACCTTGAGCCTCCCCCCTCCCCACCCCCACCCCCACCCCCAAACTCTGAAGGTTGCTGCCCCTGGCTTGCTGAGCACCCAGCGGCCTGAACCCACGGCCACCTGCACCCCCAGCCCTCCTGCCTGCAGAAACCCAGAGGACCTTGGTTTTGAGGAGCCCCTGGGTTGGGCCCCCGCACTGCAGTTCCCAGACACTTGAACCCATTAGAGAGCTAAGCCACTGGAGGGAAAGGCTATTTTCGTCTATACCTCTACTTAGGGACTCACTTTGCAGGTAGGTCTGCCTACAAGTACACTTCAAGCCCCAGGAGAGAGTCCTTGCGGTACAGTGAAGACCCAAGTTCTAATCTCGCACCTCTGTCCTGACCCCAGCCGGTATGCAGAATTCCAAAGACCAACCCCCGCCCCCCAAGATTCCTGTCCTCTGGTTATTTAATCAAACGATAATCTAGATGCTGCTGCGAGGGAATTCTGAAGATGTAACTTAAGGCCTGTTAGGCCCTGAACGTTTGTTCCCCTCCCCACCCCTCAAATCCACATGAAGCCCTAACCCTCAATATGATGGTATTAGGAGGTGGGGCCTCTGGGAGGTGATTAGGCTTAGATGAAGTCATGGGTGGGGCCTCGTGATGGGATTAGTGGCCTTACAAGAAGAGACACCAGGCCGCTTGCTTCTTTTCTGTTGGCCGTGGAAGGATACAGCAGAAGGGGTCAGCGTATCTGTAAGCCAGGAAGTGGGCTCCCTCCGGGAACCAAATCTGCCAGCACCTTGGTCTGGGACTTCCAGCCTCCAGAACCATGAGACATCAACGTCTATTAATTAAGCCGCCCCATCTGTGGTATTTCGTCATAGCAGCTCGAGCTGACGGAGTCAGGTCCCGTGTCAGTGGACCTCAAGATGCAAGGATTATCCAGGTTGGCCTGGCCCAGTCAGGGGAACCCTTCAAAAGCAGCAGGTTTTTCTTGGCTAGTAGCAAAAGAGGAAGCCAGAGAAATGTGAAGAGTGGGGGAGATTCCTAGGAGGGGCATCTGACGGGGGACCCCGCCGCCCCACTGCAATGTTGTGAGTGGGCTTGTGGGGGGAAGGGGGGGAGGCAGTGCAAGGGTTGCTGGGAAATGGCGGCAGCCTGAACCCACAGCCACCTGTACACGGAGCTGAGGACACAACCGGCTAGCGCTGGGAGTGTCACACCCAGAGCACAAGACCCAGTGGAGTCACGACCCGACTTGCGACCTACAGAAACTGTTGAGATAATAAACTGGTGTTGATTCAGGAGCCAAGTTTGCATCATTGGTTACACAGGGATAGTAAACGGATACACCACGTGACCTAAAAGGGGCCATGTAACCTTGCCAATCCTCCAGTGCCTCATCCGGAGAATAAGGGCAGAAAATTCACAGGGTTGTTGTGAATAACGGGCTATTTGGGGGTAGAGACAGAGCCCTGGGCTTGGGGCCAGAAGGCCAACACAGGCTCGTGGCACCAACTTGAGTAAGTGATTTAACTTCTCTAAGACTCAGTTTCTTCATCTGTAAAATGGAGCCAACAGCAGCTACTTCCTTGGCAAAGCAGTAGTAGCTGGGCACACGACCCCCAGCCAGAGACTACTTTTCCCAGAGCCCCTGGCAGCTACGTGTGGTCATGTGACTAGGCCTCACCCACGAAAGGTAAGTGGCGGCTTCTAAGCGTGGGCCTTAAAACACGGCACACGTGGCCTCCCACTCTCGCCCCTTCCTTTCACTGAAATGCTGAGGTACCGAGGCCAGCCACACAGAGTGGACACGCAGACCAGGAACGTGATCTACAGGATGGTGGAGAAGGAAGATGGAAAGAACCCAGGTCCCTGAAAGGTGGGTGTTGCTGAGTCACCTGCTAACTGGGCACGCTCCCCTTTGCTGGTATGCCAGGGAGAAAGAAACATCTGTTTCCTGGGAGCCACTGGATATGGGGGTGCTCTTCATTATAGCACCCCAGTCTCTGCCTTAAGCAATATGAACAACCAATACAGGCCACCTGGCTGGCTCAGTTGATGGAGCACATGACTCTTGCTCTCAGGGTTGTGAGTTCAAGTCCTACATGGGGTGTAGAGACTGCTGAAAAAGATCTTTAAAAACAAAAACAAACAGGGGGTACCTGGGTGGCTCAGTCGGTTAAACGGCTGCCTTCGGCTCAGGTCATGATCTCAGGGTCCTGGGATCGAGCCCTGCATCGGGCTCCCTGCTTGGGGGGAAGCCTGCTTCTCCCTCTCCCACTCACTCTGCTTGTGTTCCCTCTCTCACTGTCTTGCTCTCTCTCTCTCTCTCTCTGTCAAATAAATAAATAAATAAATCTTTAAAAAATAAAAACAAACAAACAAAAATAACCAATACAAGGAAAATAGGTCTGGGGTTCTTTAGCCCAGGGTTTTATTTTGTAAAGTGGCATTATTATACATATGTCAAGTCATTTATTAATGCTTATTAAGTAGTGTTTGAAGAATATTGTATAATTTCAGTGAATCAAGGGTTCCAATGATTTATTCATTCCACACATATCTATTGAGCCGCTGCTAATTATCTGAAGTAATGACAGTGAGCAAAACCAAATCCTTGCCTTCCAGGAGTTTACCTTCTGGTCGAGAAAGGATAAACAATCAACAAATACACAATATATCCAACGGTGGTAAGTGTGGGAGAGAAGTAAAGCCAGGTAATAGGGCCAGGGTGTGCTGGGGGGAGAGGGGGTGATGGGGGTGCTTCATACAGGTGTCCAGAGAAAGTGACTAATGGGATGGCATCTGACAAGATCCTGCCTGAAGTGAGAGAGCGAGAATTGGGACACACAGGGGAAGAACATCCTAGGCAGAGGAAAGAGCACGTGCAAAGGCCCTGAGGAGGATCATGGCTTCTGTGTTCAGGAAACAGCAAGGAGCCACTGTGGCTGGTGCAGCGACGGAGAGGAAAGAGAACAGAGGCAGGGAGAACACACAAGGCCCTCACTCAACGTGAGCGCTTTAGCTTTTACACACTGAAGGACATAGGAGCCACTGGAGGGCTGAGCAGAGGTGTGCCTCAAGCTCTTGTAAGAAATAAAGCCTGGCTTAGAGGCCCCTGCATCATCTAGGTGAGGGACGGTGGAGGCCGAGGTCATGGATACGGTTCTGGATGCAGAGATGATAGAATTTACTGGAGGCTCAGATGTGAGTGTGAGTCCATGAGGAGTCAAGGAAGATTCTAGACTTCTAAGATTAAAGGACAGAGTTGCTCTTCACTTGGAGGGAGCAGGTTTACGGGGAGGCAACGGCAGGAGATCGACTCTGGACACATTACGTTACTGTTGGACAAGCCAAGTGGTGGGAGGTCAGAGTTCTGGGGGAGGTCCTATCTGGAGATGGAAATTGGAGGCCATCAACATAAAGGCAGCATTTAAGCCACGAGACTTGAGAGCTCCCGGGGACCGAGTATGGGAGCCTGGGGCGCTGCATGACTGGGGATGATGGGATGACTCGGTGTAACCAGAAAGATGTCTTTAAGCAGTGACTTTTTTTTTTTAATTGTAATTGTGGTAAAACATCTATCTATCTATCTATCTATATCACAAAAAATTGCCATTTTAACTCTTTTTAAGTACACACATCAATGGCATTGATGACATTCACAAGATTACGTAGGCATCGCCACGACTTCTAAAACTTTTTTGTCACCCCAAACAAACTCTGTACCCCTTAAGCAATACCTCCCCACTGCCTCCTCTCCCCAGCTCTGGCAACCACGAATCTACTTTTTGTTTCTACGGATTTGCCTTTTCTGGACATTTCACACCAACCGAAGCAGATGACAGCGAGTGTTTTTGTGTATGGCCTCTTCCACTTACCATAATGTCTCTGAGGTCTACCCACGTTATAGCCTGTGCACAGCACTGCGTTTCCTTTTATGGCCAAATAATACTCCATTGTATGGATATTGTGTTTCTCCATTCATCTGTTGACGGACACCTGGGTCATTTCCACCTTTTGGCCATTGTGAATAGTGCTTCTGTGAATAAGCAGTGACTCTTAAGGAGTTTGGGGAGGAGATAAAAGACATGAGCACCCCCTGCTTCCCAGAAGCCCTTCCGAATCTTCCAGAAGATGTAAGATTTCTTTTGCTTTATAAAGAGGGACCCTGGACTTCACTAGGTTGAAAACTCGGCTTTAAAGCAAACAGGATTAAGAGAAAACGTTCACTATGAAGAATTATTTAACAATTATGCAGGAAACATTGTTATACATTACCTAATGTATTCAATAGGAACATGGGATCACCTGTCTCTCCGGAGAATTGAGTGCTTGATAAGGGCAGGGACCCGGTCTATGTTGCGCACTCCCCACTTGTGCGCTCTCTCCCTGACAAATAAATAAAATCTTTAAAAAAAAAAATATGCTGATAAGGGGCACATATCTACCCTACAACAAATTTGGCTTTATCAACTATTTGGATAATTACAGTGCATTATAATTGTTCTGCTTTGTAATAACACGTATTTTATTTTTCACCTTTATCTTTTGGGTCCACAGCCATCACTAGATGGGCACAGGGGACCGTGGCATAACAAAGGTGAAGAGCCTGCTGTGGGGTTTTGCCTGGCTTCCCCCTCTGCTGTCTTCCTGGGACACACACTGTCCTGGACCCCGACTGCCAGTCGTTATCCGGCTATAGAGTAGTTCCACCTCTCGCCACGCGGAGGCGCTGCTTCCCCAGGTCAGGGAAGCCCAGGGGCAGGTTCAATGCTTTCTCCCTCCCGTCTTTGTCCTAACCAGGGCTGGCAGCTGAAGCTCCTGGGAGTTCCCCCCACCCCTTTTCTCTTTTTAAGATTTTAAGTAATCTGTACACCGAACGGGGGGCTTGAACTTACAACCCTGAGATCAAGAATCACATGCTCTACTGACTAAGCCAGCCAGATGCTCCTCCCTCTCTTAAAAAAAATTTTTTTTTAATTACGAAAATTTCAAACAAGTACAAAAGTATATGAACCCCCAGGAAGCCATGAACCAGCTTCAATAATTATCACCTCACGTGGGGAGCTTCCCAGACCTAGCCCAAGACGGGGGTATCAGTCTTAGGGCTCCCAAAGCTCGAGGACCATTTGGGAGCCACACTGTAAGCCTGGCCCTGCCTCCCGGGACACCTCAGGTGACCGAGTGCAGGTCTCCAGACCACACTTCCTGCCCTCCCGACCTCAGCCTCCGACATCCGCCCCACCCCCACCCCCTGCCTGAAGGTCTTTTCCCAGCTCTGACCAGAATTCTCCTGCTCACACTCATTTCCTCTCGCTGAGGCCCCACAGGACTCGGGGGACAGCTGGCTCCCATCCTCTGTACCGTCACTCTTCCTGTGTCTATCTGGAAGGCAGTATTAAGTAACCCACGCCTCACACCCTTGAGCAACCACCCACAGCCACATTCTGCTGGCCACTGAGTCTTATGCGGCTTCTGCCTGTGTTGGAGAACAGACCCGGGAGTCGACCATTTCTCGCCTTTTCAGACTGGAAAGAAATTGTTGAGCGATTAAAACGAGATTTTGAAGTGCCCAGAAAAACCCCTGAGACAGGTTGAACTGTCTCCCCTCCCCCATTCATATGTTGAAATTCTAACCCCTGGAACCTCAGGATGGGACCTTATTTGGAGACAGAGTCTCTAAAGAGGTGATTAAGTTACAGTGAGGTCATTAGGGTGGTCCTAATCCAATTGCCTTATAAAAAGGGGAAATTTAGACAGAGGTGGATACAGAGGGGAGCCCATGTGGAGACACGGGGAGGATGGACGTCTACAAGGCCAAGAGAGAGGGCTCCAAAGGAACCAACCGTCCTGACACCTTGATCTTGGACTTCTAGCCTCCAGAACTGAGAGAAAACAAATTTTTGTTGTTCAAGTTACCTGGTCTGTGGTTGCCAGGGCAGCCCTAGCAAATTAATATAATCCCCAAATAGATGCGGTTCACCAAACTGAAAAAATCCCTTCCCGAATTCTGATGAACCACAGTTTCTGATTACCACGAGAGGCAGCCCCAAGCATAGGACCTGAGTTCCCTACTTGTGTGTATCCCCCGGGGGGCCCTGGGTTCAGCTGGAGGGAGGATTCTGGTCCCACTCAGCTCTACTCACCCTGACCCTCTGGGTGAGTCAATCACCGTCTTTTGCTGGAGCACCTACTCTGAGCCAGGACCTCCTGGGAAGTGGGCACCAAGGCCTGAACCCATACTGGGTTATGAGTATGATGTGGGACGACAGAGTCCTCGTGACCTGCAGCCTGAAGGCCTAGGGAAGGCTGATCGTCAAAACAGCGACACAATTCATGGGCAAAATGAAAACGTGGAACCCTTGTCCGAAAATTACTACAAATTTCCATTTGGTGACAGTCCAAAGGCAGGCCCAGCTAAACACACAGGTGAAATACCCATGAAGCCCACCTGGCTGTTAGGGGGCAGCAAAGGGAAGCTCGGGGAAGGCCAAGTGTCCAGTGCACAGGGATGTCACCAGAACAATCGACTTATCATGTTGGCACCCCCAAATCCATGGCCAGTGGGCGTGTGTGTGTGTGTGTGTGTGAGAGAGAGAGAGAGAGGGAGAGGGAGAGAGAAGTAGCCCCTCTTTGTCCCAATCCACCCTAAACCCATTCCCAGAGTCAGCGCTGCTCTGCCTGTCTCCCAGAAGTTCTAGAAAGATAAAGAGCTAGATACATAACCAAGTACATTTCTCTACTACAGTCAGATACAAAGATGCCAGAGTCTATCCTACCTATCTGCTCTAAAGACTGCAGAAATAAATCGCCACAAAGACATGGGTTTCCTACAAAGACCGGAAAGGATGCAAAGCCTGCTGTTTGTGTTCTTACTATCCGGGAACTTCTGCAGGGGAACCGTATCCGAGAAGCACCATTTTTCTGGTTTCTATGTCGGCCTTACGAAAAGCAAAGCCAGACACGAAAAGAGGTTACTCGCAAATAATTTCACCTGAACTCAACAGGCCAGTTAGACCACAATCCGAGAGTGTGGTCCCTTTAATTCAAAAGTTCAAGATCCTGAGTCAATTGGTGGTTGGGAGAAGGCAGGCATTCTTCACTTCTGCCTAAAACTGGGAAGAATGTAAAGACTTCGGCTCAGAAGCCATCCCAAATGCTGCCTTGGTCAAAACTCCCGTGAGGGATCTGAGCGTTGGTCGCTCATTGCAGCCGGCATTCCGGGCATTCCATCGGCCCCACTTCAGCCCACGCCCGGCTCCACGGGCCTGGGGAGCAGAGGGGAATGTGTGGCCAAGTGGGCATGGGCGTGGCCAGTCCAACGTGCGTTACAAAGGGGCCCTCTCTGAAGCAAGTCCTCTGAGCGCTGGGGAGAAACAGAACAATTCCCACAGGAATCCAATTTGCTGAAGAGAGCCTGGCTGCCCACTTTGCTCTCCAGCATTAAGAGAAAGAGGGCTGGCGTGGACCAGAGTAGAGGTCTCAAGGCCAAGGTTAGACTCAGAAAACCTCTCTAAGGGGTCTTCTGACTTACATAAAGTGGTCCAAATGGAAACAGGCTCATCTCCCACTCAGTGCTAGGAAGCACCGAGGTCAGCAAGACAGAGGCAAAAAAGATGGGGTCCAGGCAGGTGGGCATGAGCAGGGGAGGGCAGGCAGTGGCTGGAGGAGGGGCAGCGGGGGCATGGGGAGGTTGGGGGGTCACAGCAGGTGTTGTCCTTGGCCTGCATCAAAGGTACCAGAAGCCCCATCCCCTCACGGGCCCTCGAAGCTTGTCTTAGTTCAATGGGGTCAGAGGAGTAAACCACTGCCTTGCTTCACCTCTCGGACTTGCGTGAATTCCCATAAGCACTAGATTGGAGGATGGAAAAAATCAGTGGGACAAAGAACTGGAGTACTCACGGCTCAATCAGAGACCACAAAGGCACCACCTCGAGACAGACAAGGACCAAAGGCTGGTTCCAGTGGGCTCTGTCAAAGCGAGGGGCCTGCTAATGGATGTGCCTTGTGGTCCAAGACCTGCACAAGTAACCAGTGTGCCTTTGCTCTCCAACCTCTGGTGGCTTGGGTCTACTCCCTGTTGCCATGGCAATCCGGCTGGCCACACAGTTCACTGGACCCAAGGCTGGCATCTGCAGGTGGGGCTGGGCAGACCCAGAGAATCAGACTATCTTTTGCTGAGCTCCCATGGAGGAACCTTCCTCACCAGCCACTGGGGCAGAAACACCAGCCACTTCTCACTCCTGTCAACATCCTGGGCCTGGCCTAGGCTGAAAAGGAAAATTCTCCCCAAGGCAGACCCATTTCCTAATGCCCACCCAGGCACGTTCGCCAGAGCTAATGACTGCCTTCACAGTTTGCCTCGTGGGGGAAGAGAAACGGTGAAGTGTGTTTGTGTTCAGGCCACTCTGCAAAGCAGGTCCACAGGGCATGGATGCCACCCGAGACCCATCTCCAAGGACACGGGGCAGTGGTGAAGAGTAGGATTCTCAAGCCAGACTGCTTGGGTTCAGATCCTGTCCCTATTTCTATCAGCCGCATCCTTTGTGACTTTGGCACTTCGTATGTCTGTTTTCTTCTCTGTAAGACAAAAATGACGACAGACCCCGGCTCCTGAGAGACTACATTTCCCATGCTCAGAGCAGGGCTGCACACACACTTAAGTGTTCTGTCAATGCTGGCTTTTATTACTCCTATGTGCAAACTTCTCCCAACCAGACACATCCCATACCCCAGGCCCGGTGCTTTTTTCCTCTCAACATCCGTGAGCAGACCGCGCCAGGGGCCCTAGAGCTTGCTCCCCCTGAAGCCCTTACCAACCTTCCAACATCCTGGCTCTGGCGCTCACGCTGGCCCCGGGCGCCTCTTGCTGTCTCTTCCCTCTGGGGCCCATCAACGTGCAGCACTTCTAGGGCAGTATATTTGCTGATTGCTTCCTTCACTATTACTCACAACAACCAGCTAAGACACTGCCAAAGAAACACTCACAGCTGGCCCTGCTGATGGCTCAGGGGGGAGGCCGGTTCTGCTGCTCCCGCGGACCTGTGGATCGGAAGGGAGTGCAGGGAGGAAGGACGGGGCGCTGGACACAGTGGGGACCGGCGACAGATCCCAACCGGGCTGGCCCGTGACTCACTGACCAGGAGGAAAAAAAAAAAAATACAACAAACCAAGTCAGCACTTCCCTGGAAGAGAAAAAGTTAGGAAGCGACAGTCGTCTTAAACCCGCATGACTATACGGGAGCGAGAGAACAAAGCAACCCCACCTTGCTCCCCCAGCCTGGGCACCCCTGAGAGAGTGCAGCAGTCAGAATCCTAGCGGGGAAGCAGAAGCAGAAGGAGATACAGACGAAGAGGTTTATTTCAAGGAACTGGCTCACATGACTGTGGGGCTGGCTAGGGCCGCCTGGCAGGCTGGTCGCTCTCAGGCAGGAGCGGATACTGCAGTCCACAGGTGGGATCTCTTCCTCCTCAGGAAAACCCCAGCTTTGTTCTTAAGGCCTTTCAACTGCTTGGGTGAGGCCCACCCACGTTATCGAGAATAATCTTTACTTAAAGTCAACCGATTGCAGATGGCACCCACGTCCGCAAAAAACAGCACCTAGCTTGGCATTTGGCTGAATTACTGGGTCCCGCGGCCTGGCCAAGCTGACACCTCAAGATGCCCATCACAGTGGCTGCTAGAATATCTAGTCACTAACTGCTTTGGATGCGGACCACCGACGGACAGTTACCTCTTCATGGGGGTGGGGACACACACAGGTGTTCCCGGGAGGGTCGCTGTGTCCCCTACCCCAGCACAGGAGGTCCCAGAAATGGGTTCCAGGCAAGCTGTTGCGGATGAAAGCAGCTCACGGGTGGGCATGGTGTCTGCCCACCTCCTCTCCTAGAGGAGACAGCCCCTCTTTGGCCTTCCCCACACTCAGCAGGACGCAGAGCATACAGCGCCTCCGTCCTTGACCGCTAAATGTCCAGCGGGAGCTGGTGGGAGTCTGCTCTCACCTTAGTCTTCTGCCCCCAAAACAGATGAACCCGTAACGCCCTGCCTAAAAAGCAAACCAGACTAGACTTTAATTATGGCTTTTTAGTGTGGAAAAGATGCCTCTGATAGGTCCAGTTTTATCCCAAAGGTAAGTGCCAGCAGAGCATGTTTGTCACGTTAGGGCACTGTGCCCAAGAATCACCTGGAGGCTCTGGTGAGGTGGGACTTCTGGCTCCACACTGGAGCTTCTGACCCAGCGAGTCTGGAATCGGGCCAACGGCACTTTCTACGGTGACCGTCCTCAAGTAAGCACGGGGACAAGCAGGCGCCTGAATAACTCCCAGGCTGGCTGGACAAGGTGGAGGACCCCCAAATACTGAAAACAGAAGCAGGCTCCCCACGGTGAAGACAGCTATGCGGGAATTAAGCAACAGCAGTTAAGCTTGGTGTCTGTGAGCACAGTGAGCATTTGGGACGGGCTGGCCCTTCCAAAGATGGGGTGTGAGAGGCGGGAATGGGCTCATGAGCACTCACTGGCTCAGGCTGGTACTTGGCACTGCTGTCAAGGTCCGATCAGCATGGTGGCTGTGCGTCTCTCAGGGATGGGGCACGTGCTGAACCTCAGCAGAGGTCAAAAGCACTAACAGAGGGAGGGAGACAAGGAACTGCTGATTCTTGGATCCAGCCTACCCTCTGGCTCAGAAAATGAACCAAAGGAAAAGATGGCTCAGAAAAGCAAGACCAGATGTATCTGCTACCGCTAAGCAGGCCCTGCTCCCGATTTCCATGCAGAACTCCATCTTCCGAATCTAGGCAGTGACCTGGGTGAAGGTATCTGCCTATGGAGGCTGCTCCCCGGGCACTGGGGCTGGCCTGGCAGTTATGATAGCCAGGAGGGGGTCCTTCTTCCTCCTCCTGAGTCCAGGGTCCTCAGACAGAGAGGACAATCTTCTCAGAGAGTCAGACAGGAGAGGTCTGGACTTCGGGGACAATCTTCCTAGTCAGAGAGGGGAGGCCCGGATTTCAGGGACAATCTTCCCAGTCAGAGAGGGGAGGTCTGGACTTCAGGAACAATCTTCTCAGTCAGAGAGTCAGGGGAGGTCTGGACTTCGGGGACAATCTTCCCAGTCAGAGAGGGGGGGTCTGGACTTCAGGAACAATCTTCTCAGTCAGAGAGTCAGGGGAGGTCTGGACTTCGGGGACAATCTTCTCAGTCAGAGAGTCAGGGGAGGTCTGGACTTCGGGGACAATCTTCCCAGTCAGAGAGGGGAGGCTTGGACTTCGGGGACAATCTTCCCAGTCAGAGAGGGGAACCCTGGATTTCAGGGACAATCTTCCCAGTCAGAGAGGGGAGGTCTGGACTTCAAGGAACAATCTTCTCAGTCAGAGAGTCAGACAGGGGAGGTTTGGACTTTGGGGACAATCTTCCCAGTCAGAGAGGGGAGGCCTGGATTTCGGGGACAATCTTCCCACTCAGAGAGGGGAGGCTTGGACTTTGGGGATAATCTTCCCAGTCAGAGAGGGGAGGCCTGGACTTCAGGGACAATCTTCCAGTCAGAGAGGGGAGGCCTGGACTTCGGGGACAATCTTCCCAGTCAGAGAGGGGAGGCTTGGGCTTCAGGGACAATTCTTCCAGTCAGAAAGGCGAGGCCAGAACTTTAGGCAAGGGTGAATAATCAGTCAGTGGATGAAATCTGACTGTGTTCCACAAAGTATAAAGCACACAAGTCAGCAATCTTTAGCCAAGTCAGACTTTCCTGCAAAGTTGCAACCCAAGGTCAGAGTGAATGTACTTAGATTTGAATGTCCAATCTCTTCTACTGAAAGGCCTTTGGTGAGCTTCTGCTGCATTAACACAAGATGTTTAAAAGGCCTGGGGCTCGGTTCAGAGCCCTGATTTTGCCTTCAATTCATTTCTCCTACCAGGGGCCCTCTTGAGCCCCAGGCCCAACACCTCTCACTGCAGAGCCAGGGCCGCTGGTCCAGCGAGACAGGAGGAATACAAGAAAACCGGAAGTCATCTCTACCAAGGGAGTTTTAAGTTCCCAGAACTTAAATTTTAGGCACTAAAGAAAAAGTGGATTCTGGCAATATAGCTCTTGAATGTTCCAATTCCTGGAAAAAGAGGCGCCCTCTTCATCCAGGAGATGTGGAAATTCATTCAGGAAACCTTCCCAATCCGACAGCACGTGTCTCAGCAAGTACGAACGTAACTTCTGCATCCATCATCTACTGACTGTGCACCTATGATCTGCTGACCCCACTCTGGTGTGGGGACGGGGGGAGGGCCAGGAGGCAGGAGGACATCCTGGGCCTTGGGGGACGCACGAAGAAAGAGATGGGCAAGAAATCACAGCTGTGCAAAATTATAACCGTGAGCAGTTCTGAACCATGAGAACAAGCACTTCTAAAATGCCCAATCTGGGGGCAGAAGCGTGGTGCTGAGAACAAGTCCCAGTTTTGCACCACATGCTCCCTCCCCTGCCAGGCTTGGATAGGAATCCGACGATTTTTACCACCAGCCTTAGTTAAGTGTCCTCTTGCATTTCACAATGATGTTGAAAGCTGGGAGGAATTTTTCTGCTCTTGCGCTGATCTCCTCCAGAAAACCTGACCCAGCGGCAGGAAGGTGATGGTGGCTCAGAGGAGTTTCAGAGACCTGTCCAGATCTGTGAGTGACTTCCATCCAGGTTAGAGCCTGGGCAGAGAGAAACCTGCCTTAAGAGTGGGGGATCTCACACTAAAAAAGAGAATGACAGGCCAATATCCCTGATGAACATGGATGCAAAAATTCTCAATAATCGAGAATTCAATAGTACATTAAAAGAAATATTCACCACGATCAAGTGGGATTTCTTCCTGGGCTACAGCGGTGGTTCATTATTCACAAACCAATCAATGTGATACATCACATTAATAAAAGAAAGGATAAGAACCATATGATCCACAATAGATGCAGAAAAAACATTTGACAAAATATGGCATCCTTTCTTGATAAAAACCCTCAACAAAGTGGGGATAGAGGGAACATACCTCAACATCATATACGAAAGACCCACAGCCAATATCCTCCTCGATGGGGAAAAACTGAGAGCCTTTCCCCTACAGTCAGGAATGAGACGGGAACGTCCACTCTCACCATTACTATTTAACATAGTACTGGAAGTCTTAGCCTCAGCAATCAGACAACAAAAAGAAATATAAGTTATTCAAATCAGGAAGGAAGAAGTTAAACTTTCACTATTTGCAAATGACATGATACTGTAAACCCGAAAGACTCCACCAAAAAACTGCTAGAACTAATACGTGAATTCAGCAAAGCTGCAGGATATAAAATCAATGTGCAGAAATCTGTTGCATTTCTATACACCAATTATGAAGCAGCAGAAAAAGAAATCAAGGAATTGATCCCATTTGTAACTGCACCAAAAACAATAAGATAACTAAACCTAACTAAAGAGGAAAAAGGTCTGTACTTTGAAAACTACAGAACACTCATAAAAGAAATCGAATACGACACAAAGAAATGGAAAAGCGTTCCATGCTCATGGATCGGAAGAACAAACATCGTTAAAATGGCTATACTACCCAAAGCTACCTACGCAGTTAATGTAATCCCTATCAAAATAATACCAGCATTTTTCATGGAGCTAAAACAAATAATCCTAAAATTTGTACGAAACCACAAAAGACCCCGAATAGCCAAAGCAACCCTCAAAAAGAAAACCAAAGCTGGTGGCATTACGATTCTGGACTTCAGACTCTATTACAAAGCTGTCATCATCAAGACAGTATGGTTCTGGCACAGAAACAGACACATAGATCAGTGGAACAGAATAGAGAGCCCAGAACTGGACCCACAACTTTATGGTCAACTAATCTTTGAAAAGGCAGGAAAGAATATCCAATGGGAAAAGACAGTCTTCAACAAATGTTGGGAAAACTGGACAGCAGCACGCAGAAGAATGAAACTGGACCACTTTCTTACACCATACACAAAAATAAATTCAAAATGGATGAAAGACCTAAATGTGAGACAGGAAACCATCAAAATCCTAGAGGAAAACAGAGGCAGAAACTTCTTTGACCTCAGCTGTAGCAACTTCTTATTAGACATGTCGCCGGAGGCAAGGGAAACAAAAGCAAAAAGGAACTATTGGGACCTCATCAAGATAAAAAGCTTCTGCACAGTGAAGGAAACAATCAACAAAACTAAAAGGCAGCCCACAGAATGGGAGAAGATACTTGCAAATGACGTATCTGATAAAGGGTTGGTATCCAAAATCTATAAAGAACTTCTCAAACTCAACACCCAAAACCCAAATAATCCAGTTAAGAAATAGACAGAAGACATGAATAGACACTTTCCCGAGGAAGACACCCAGATGGCTAACAAACACATGAAAAGATGCTCAACATCACTCGGCATCAGGGAAATACAGATCAAAACCATGATGAGATACCACCTCACATCTGTCAGAATGGCTAGAATTAACAACACGTGAAACAACAGATGTTGGCGGGGATGCGGAAAAAGGGGAGCGCTCCTACACTGTTGGTGGAAATGCAGACTGGTGCAGCCACTCTGGACAACAGTACGGAGGTTCCTCAAAAAGTTTTTTTTTTTTTTTAAGATTTTATTTATTTATTTGACAGACACAGCGAGAGAGGGAACACAAGCAGGGGGAGTGGGAGAGGGAGAAGCAGGCTTCCTGCGGAGCAGGGAGCCCGATGTGGGGCTCGATCCCAGGACCCTGGGATCATGACCTGAGCCGAAGGCAGACGCTTAACAACTGAGCCACCCAGGCGCCCCGGTTCCTCAAAAAGTTAAAAACAGAGCTACCCTATGACCCAGTGATTGCACTACTGGGTATTTACCCAAAGGATAAAAAAAAATACAGATTCAAAGGGACTCATGGGCCCCAATGTTTATAACAGCAGTATCAACAATAGCTAAACTATGGAGAGAGCCCAAATGTCCATCGACTGATGAAAGAATAAAGAAGATGTGGTACATATATACAATGGAGTATTACTCAGCCGTCAACAAGAATGAAATCTTGCCATTTGCAACAACGTGGATGGAGCTAGAGTGTATTATGCTAAGCGAAATAAGTCAGAGAAAGACAAATACCGTATGACTTCACTCGTATGTGGAATTTAAGAAACAAAACAGATGAACATATGTAAGGAGGAGGAGGAGAGAGGGAAACGACAGAGAACAGACTGAGGGGTGCTGGAGGGAGGTGGGGGAGGGAATAGATGGGTGGTGGGCATTAAGGAGGGCACTTGTTGGGATGAGCACTGGGTATGGTGTGTAAGTGATGAATCTCTGAATTCTACTCCAGAAACCAATATTGCCCTGTATGCTAAGTAAAATTTAAAGATATAAAAATAAATAAAGAAGCCTAAATACAAGGTAAAAAAAAAAAAAAAAAAGAGTGGCGGATCTCAGGGACAGGGCCATGAAAGACTTACTTGGATGTTTTCAGCCTCAAAAACTAATCGTCAGTCCAGGTCGAGGGGACCAGCTTTTCCAGAGGGTCAGCCAGCACCCCCATTGCTCCCAAATTTCACAAGCCACCTGTGCCTGCCCTTGGAGAAAAGAGAAAAGGTCACACATCCCTGGTGGATGATACTGGTGCGTGCCTGTCCCTCCCTGACCCTGGGTGAATGGCGAGCATGTCTGCTGGCCCTCGGGGGCTGCCTGCCAGAAGCCTGTTGCCTCTGCTCTCTGCAGAGCCGGGGACTTACTCATCTAATGCCTCTGAGTATGGAGAATCCTTAAGTGTTTCCCAGTCTAGTCCTTACCAGATGGATGGCTTAAACAGCCAACTCTGGGAGGCAGCAGGTTCATCGGGAGGGAGAACAGCTCACATGCTTGAGGACCACCCACCCGGATGCTCACTGGGGAGAGGGGTTGTCTGGCAGGTGAAAGGTGAACAGCAGATGCCATGATTGTCTAGAACTGCCCTTGCCTTAAAAGAACGGAGTATAAAACACATGTATTTTAGGAGTGAGCGTAATTGTCAGTTATTGACCGCCCCAGTCAGTTAGAAATCTGAATAAATGTCAAGTTTCTGACGTAGCAGATCCTGGTTGCCTGCCCCAAATCCATGCCCCTCTGCTCCCGCTCAGAGGCCCTGACTTGGTTCAGGTAAACCTAGCCTCCCCTCCTCAAGTCACATGCCTCACGAACGCCATGCCGACAGGCCCTTCCCTTGCCACTGACTGGTTGGGGCCGGGGCCTGAGGCATCACTGTGGCCAATGAGATGTGTGAGAAAGTCAGCCGAGGCTTTGGAAAGGGTTCTCTCACTCATAACAAGACAGGCCCAGGAAGGGCTGGCCAGGAGCGGAGCTGGTAGAAGACAACGTCAGTATACGACGGCCGAGCAGAAATATGGAGAGAACCCAACTCCTTGACATCCCTAAGCCACTGGATACAACCCACCCTGAAACTGCCGACCTCCAGACTTTGGTTTTATAAAATGTTTACTGTTCCGATTACTTAAGTCATTTTGAGTAGGACTTGGCTCTTACTCGCAGAGGAAGGAATCCTAACTGATACATAGTCTAAGCAATTTGGGCATCACAAATTACCTTGGAATTTGAAAAAAAAAAAAAAAGGAAACCATTTAACAAAAACATCTCTGTTCAACAGCAGCAGAAACAGCATCCCCATCCTCTCCCTGCAAAAGTAGACCAAGCCAGGAGAGTTTAGGCAGGTGGCCCCTGCACTGTGCCCCTCCCGGTGACCTTGTGCGGGGTGGTGTTCCATGATGGCAGCAGACAGGAGAGCGCACGGACTGCTCAGACTTTCAACCAAGTCCTCGGTTTGGGTGGGGAGGGGGGTCCCGGGTTTGTTCTTCAGACCTGTGTGCCCTTCCTGGCCTCGGGCCAGAAATCCCCCCAAACGCTAAGGGCTAACTACAGTGGGGGTGAAAATGCTAGAGACAGGCTTTCACAAGGAGAGATTTCAGAACTTCACAATTTCAAAATAAAATCCAGCCCAGGGGGTTGTAACATAAATTTGAGTTTTGGAAGAAGCCCAGACTACCCACCCCCCACCACACACGCAATGTTTCTCTGAGCAGGGACTGAGGGAGCTGCCCCATTTTAACACGGAGCCCTGCTGCTGGACAGAGGCAGCCCCCAGCCCAACCCCACACCTTATGGAAAAGGAAAACAGCCCCCCAACCACCATAAAGCCTTCCATAGGCTTTCCATCTGTAGTTACTAAAAAACCCTTGTCTGGGGCGCCTGGGTGGCTCAGTTGGTTAAGCGACTGCCTTCGGCTCAGGTCATGATCCTGGAGTCCCGGGATCGAGTCCCGCATCGGGCTCCCTGCTCGGTGGGGAGTCTGCTTCTCCCTCTGACCCTCCTCCCTCTCATGCTCTCTGTCTCTCATTCTCTCTGTCTCAAATAAATAAATAAAATCTTTAAAAAAAATAAAAATAAAAAACCCTTGTCCCCAGCCCTCCAATAAGGATCACTGAGCACCTGGGATACTGTTTCTGGACCTTGCCTTCCCTGCCACCGTTAAGCAACCAGGTTCCGTAAGACATTGACTTTTTGGAACAAGGGATCAAACAATTAGGAATGTTTTTCTAATGCCAAGGCCAAATTTCCCACAAACACAGTAAATCCTCTAGAAACAAACTCAGGATTTTCTTCACTCATCCCAAAGGTCTTTTTCCCAAGGTGTAAGTGTTCCCTGAAGTTGAGAGTGAACTAAACCAGCAGCAGGGGGGGAAAAAAAAAAAGGTGGGTTACCTGCTTTGTGGGCTGAGGGAGGATCGGGGACTGGGGACCGCAGACCGACCTCAAGGCTGGCTCCACCTGTCCGACCTGTCGGGCTTGCCGCCTCCGGGTCTGGCACCAGGCTCCGCTGCTAGGAGCTGGGCCCACTGCCAGCACCTGGGCCCCTCTGTAGGTGTGCGTTCACCTGCGGAGAGGTGCTCCCCAGGCTGTTCCCACCCTGTGACCCCCCACCGCCAGCCCATCCGCACCAGCACATCCTTCCTGAGTCCTTTGTATCCAAGCCTAAAGCTGGTGGTGAGAAAGAACAAAAAGGAAGAGGAAGGAGAGAAGAGGAGACAGGAAAAACCCGGTTCCCACACCCACCCACAGTTCCTGGGTGAGACGGTCAGGGCGGTGGAGCTGGGTGGGACCAGGAGCCTGAGCAAGGCCGTCATGGTCATCATCATCCGGAGCAAATTCCAGGGCTGCTCTTTCCCTCTGGGTGGCTATTTTGGGAAAGCAGCTTTACTCCAGCAGACTGGCTACCGCCGACACTGGAATCCGGAAGCCCCCAAGTTCTGCCAGGCCCCAGCGCAGGTAAAGGCAGGGGGAACGGCCCCAGAGAGCAAAGGGCAAGTTCCAGGCGCCCTCAAAACTCTGCTCTGAGCACACACGGGCCCACCTATCCCGCTTGTCCCCAGGCCTTCACGAAGGATCACTGAGCACCTGGGATACTGTCTGGCTTGCAAGAGGGGGTCCTGGTCTGCTGTCTGAACCGAGGCGCTGATGGGCACAGCTGGTGGGGCTGCTGGTACCGGGCCCACCAATCTCACGGCCTTTTTCTTGCCATCCGGGACTCAGAGTCCTTGGTGGCCAGATCTAGCTTCTCTGCCCTTGCATTCCCTGATGCTCGCCAAGTGCAAGTCCCTAGTGAGCGTGTGAGCTCACGGCATAGGTGTGTGGGAAGGAGGCGGGCGGGGGGTGCGGGGGCATTCCAACCACTGCTCAAGTTCAACTGCGTGCTTTGGAGGCGGCCAAGTAAGCCGAGCCTCTGCGAGCCACCGCAGCAGAGAAGAGCGGCACCCAAGAGCCGTGAGCATAACCGAGATCTTCCGATAACCGGGGTTTTCCAGTGCAAGGGCAGATGCTAAGTATAAAGTCCCTACCGGGAAGCCAGAAGTCATTTCCCTGAGCAGACAGTGAGGCAGGGAGAGCTGCCCGAGGGAGAAGCTTGGTGGAACTCAGGCAGAACCCGACCTCCTTCCTCGGGGTCACCCCGCTCCTCAAAGGAGGAAAGGAGAAGGCTCCCTGGGCCAGGCGGGGCCTCAGGGCACCACTGTGTTTTGTGAAGCCCCACCTCAAAGTCAACAGCGAGTTCTGGCCCCCAGAGGAGGTAGCAAACCGGCCAGCCCTGCTCAAGGGGCCTGATGCCCAGCAGTGGGCCATGACCCGGCTGGGTCTATCCTGGGGCCTAACTCTTCCTCTTCCTCCTCCTCACTCTCAAACAGCCAGTCCTGGGTCACAGGCTTTCAGAAAATCCCCCAAGCCCCAGCCAACTTCAGGCCGCCCTGGCCCTTAGATCATCTGCTAGTCACTGGGCTAAGACCCAAACTGATGGGCGAGAAATGCTGAGCGATTTCAGAAAACCAAACTGCAAAGGTGCTCACGATAAAATCTTCGGCGGGAGCACCCCAAGCTCTGAAAGACTCTAGGGAAGCACTTACCAAACAGGCCTAAAAAAGAAGCTGAGGCTGCTTCCCCCAATGTAGTAGACAAGAATCTTTCAAATTTACATATAAAGTCCCATGATAAGTCATTTGGGATCCCCCAAAGTAGGAAGGCGGCTTGTGGTTACAGCAGGGTGAGTCAAGGAAACAAACAAATGAGCCGGATGAGGTCAGCCTTTTGGAAAAGGAACAAAGAAAAACTGCTCCCAGGCAAGAGGCAGCTCATGATGCCCAAGCGGTGGTCACAGAACGCCCATTTCTGAATCCTGGAGTTCAGTGAGTCTCAATGGGGGGGGGGGGGTGTGACCTGTCCCCCAGGGGACATCTGGCAATGTCTGGAGACGCTTTGGGTTGTCACAACTGGAGACGGGAGGGTGCCCCTGGCACCTAGTGGGTGCAGGCCAGGGACGCGACTAAATACCACACGGCACACAGGACACCCCCAAACACAGAGAATCACCCTGCCCCAAGTGTCAGCATTGAGAAAGAGCCTCACACAACGCAAAATAGTTTTCTCTCTTCTTTAAAAGTCCTGGGCAAATGGTCACCTTTAGTCACTGGACATGTCCCTCAGCCCCGAGGGCCACTGGTGGGGACCCCTCCTGTCTGTGACGAGGCTGGGTGCTCACGGGCTCTGCGTCTTTGGAGGGGCCTCTGGGAACAGACCGCAGCTTGGGCGAGCTGCCCAGCCGCTGGCCGAGGGCTCCGAGGGCTCCGAGGGCTCCGGCCCTCAGAGCTTGCCCCCCGGCGGCTCAGCCCTGAAGGGCTCACACTGAAGCTATGGAGAAAGAAGGATGACACCTACACCGTCACAGCCAACGGCCTCACCCTGGCAGGTGCTTCACGGGTGCCGGCGACCTTTCACACACTTTGTCCTGCCTGAATAAATAAGAGCCTCACGCATGAAGCATTCTGCGCTCCTGACCTGCCAGCCCAGGGGAACAGCAGAGGCCCCACGTCCAAGTGCACAGGGGTGCGCCAGGGAGAGCCGGGCGCGTCCACCTTTGCATCACATGAAGGCAGGGCATGGAAGCTGGGAAAGGATCGAGGGTCCACCCCGGCTCCCCGGGATAAGCTCCTGACTGGTGCGCCCCCGGGGTCCGGAGCTGAGCTGATGGCAGACACATCTGGGGGGTACCCCCGCACCTAGCTGTACACCTCTGGATGTGAGTCCCGCAGAGAGAGCGGCTGCGGAAATATAAGGAGCACATCACGCTCCTGGAGTTTTTTCTGGTCTGCCACAGGCTCAGCAAACGGTCAACAGAAACCAACGCAGGAGCTGGGCGGACGGGAAGAACACAGGCCCAGAGCTGCCAGCGGCCGCCTTTGGGGAGTTGGGAGCTGGGGGGAGATGCAGGCCGGACATGCGCCTAACCCACAAACCTCATCTACCTCTGACCGGTTGACTTTTTGTGAGTTACTACTAATTTTATCATTTTAAAAGAGCATTTAAAGGAAAAGAATGAGGGCAGAATATCTTGTACAGACACCCACTTTCCTGGGATTACGCCTCACCTGCTCAGGGAACTCTCCACTGCAGGTTTGCATGGGCAGCTGTCCCCGGTCACCAGACCCCAGAAAAAAGGCCCGTGCAAGACCACAAAGGCCAAAGAGAAAGGGTAGAGGCGGCAAGACGGCGCCTGGTGCCAAACAAGGAAATGAGAAAACCGGCCCACGTGCCAGGCCAGGAGCCTGGGCGGGAGGGAGGCTGCAGGCCCGACACCCCCATGTCTCCTGCCAACACCCCCTGAGCAGATGGCCGTCCCCACCGATCGTCCCCTCAGACCCAGATAAGGTTCTGGATCCATCGCTCACCACTGAGGTTCGCACTGAGGAAAGTCATGCACGGCTAAAATCCAGAAGCTTGCCAACCTCTCGTTACCCAGCCTGCTCTCAGTTTGAACGAGGCATTGCACCCCCACTTCCCGACCCCTCGGGACCTGAGATCTGGTTTTCCACTTAAAATTCTGCCTCAGGGGCGCATGGGTGGCTCGACTAAGTGTCTGCCTTCGGCTCAGGTCATGATCCCAGCCTGGGATCGAGCCCCACGTTGGGCTCCCTGCTCAGCGGGGAGTCTGCTGCTCCCTCCCCCTGTTCCTGTGCTCTCTCTCTCTCTCCTTCTCAAATAAATAAATAAATAAATAAATAAAATCTTTAAAAAAATAAAATAAAACCCTGCCTCAGCCTCAGGCCTGAGCTCGGCACTGTCCCCACCGCTTCGACCTCTTACTTCTTTCCATCATGCATTCCGGGCTCCCCTCCACTGGCTTTGTTACCCACAGCCTGGCGAACAACTCTCACATCAGGGTCACCTTTCCAAGCCCCCTATCCTACAAGAGGGACACAGACACCTAGAGACAAGGCCAGAGCTGGGGGGACAGGGCTGACCCAATGGGACAACTCACAAACTCTAACATTCTTTTTTTTTTTTTTTTAAAGATTTTATTTATTTATTTGAGACAGAGAGAATGAGAGACAGAGAGCATGAGAGGGAGGAGGGTCAGAGGGAGAAGCAGACTCCCTGCCGAGCAGGAAGCCCGATGCGGGACTCGATCCCGGGACTCCAGGATCATGACCTGAGCCGAAGGCAGTCGCCCAACCAACTGAGCCACCCAGGCGCCCAAACTCTAACATTCTTATGAGCATCTACTTTCCCCTAACATCAAAGGCAAAACCAGAGGCGCAACGTTTGGAGGTAAAACATCACATCTTAATACCGTATACACCTCATTAACTGTTGTAAAGAAAAATAAGTAGGTTGAGAAAATAATACTCAGAATAATAATCTAAAGTTTGGGGGCGCCTGGGTGGCTCAGTCGTTAGGCGTCTGCCTTCGGCTCAGGTCATGATCCCGGGGTCCTGGGATCGAGCCCCGCATCGGGCTCCCTGCTCCGCGGGAAGCCTGCTTCTCCCTCTCCCCCTCCCCCTGCTTGTGTTCCCTCTCTCGCTGTGTCTCTCTGTCAAATAAATAAATAAAATCTTTAAAAAAAAAAAAAATCTAAAGTTTGTGTCTATGTGCATCTTTAGCTTGCACATAGGCAAGCTAATATCCGCTACAAAGGCAAACAAAAGCAACGTTCCCAGTGGGCTGGACAGAGAAGTCACTTCACTCACACAGGTGCAGTGAAGGGGGGCATGCAAGAGGGGAACCGCTCCCCGTAGCCCCAGTCCGGGGTCCTGGAAAGGGCTGCCAGCTCTGGGGGTTAATAACCGGTGATCTGGGATGCGGGACCGAAGAGAACAGAAGACATACAGAAGCCAAGTCAGTGAATTAATGCGGGAACCTACTGCTGTCCCTCAAAGGAAGGGCTCAAGCATCAAGTTTGTTTATAAGAGCATCAGGACCCAGTGTCCGAATGTGGGTGGACAGCTCAAGGCTGGCCCGAGAGACGTTATAAGGGAGGGATGTGTGTGGACCCCCAAGTGTTGTCCCTCCTGCTCCTGTTCCCACCTATCGATGGCTCACTTTCCACCTACACCCTAACGTCCTGGACGTCCTCAGACCTTGCCAGACCACTGGTTCACTGAGCTAAACCTGCCCTCAGAAGAATAACAGACCCCGTGATTTGCAAACTCATCATCGGCTGAGTTGGGAGCCTCTTCCTGGTCAGGGGATTTCTGCATTTGAGGGCAGAGTGAATCTGCTATCTGGCTTCAGCCAAAAGAACAAAGCTCTCATTTTTACATGGCAGCCACAAACCAGCTCACCGAAGGAGCCTGCGTGGGGGCGGCAGCGGCAGGGGAGAGCTCTCCGAGATCGCAGGCCGGGGTCTTCTGCACCCCGATGCCGGCTTTCCCACCGCTGTGCCTGCCCCGAGATTCCT
>NC_138372.1:6055331-6066112 GCF_054177405.1 Leptonychotes weddellii
AGCGGGGGGGGGTGGGAAGGGGAAGGAGCGGGGGGGGGGGGAAGGGGGGGCAGGGAGGGAGGAGTGAGAGAGAGGCCTCTGAGCAGCCCGAACTCCTATGACCAAGTTCCTTCCCTTCCTCAGAAGGTATGGTCACCCCCAATGTGATGTTTTGTGAATATTCACATACTCTGTTCATCAACAGTCTGCCTTCGGCTCAGGTCATGATCTCCGGGGTCCTGGGATCGAGCCCCGCATCGGGCTCCCTGCTCAGCAGGAAGCTTGCTTCTCCCTCTCCCACTCCCCCTGCTTGTGTTCCCTCTCTCGCTGTCTCTCTCTCTGTCAAATAAATAAATAAAATCTTTAGAAAAAAAAATCAATAGTCCCCTTGGATAAACAGTCACCCCCAACGCGACAGGGAGCTGAAATTCAAAACCAGGTAAGTGACACAACTACTATGAAACGGAAGCAATGAATCAAAGCCATGCTTTGTTCTCCCATGATACCCGCTCCCTTCCTCGGATATCGGGGTGGGGCGGGCTGCCCTTGAGATCCCCTCGTTCACTCGTACCTCACACACAGTGCCGACCTGCCACGGGGATGCGAGTTCCGGACCCACAGTGATTCGGAAGCAGAAGCTCAGAAGGGCGGAGAAGGTTTGCTGCACTCAGATTCACTGACAAAACCAAAGGGAGACAAGCGGGGGCAGAGAACAGAAGGGATGGAAATGGTCTCAAGCATAGCGGCCAACATTAAAGCCCCGTGCTCTGAGGCTGGGGCCTTCGGGCCAGTTCCACACTCTGCAGCGCAGCCACGAACGTCCCACGTGGTAATCTGGTTCGGCAGGAAAAGGTGAATTGTGTTTATTCTGCTTTAAGAGGCACACTGTTCCCTTTGCCTGCCTGTCCCTGCAGTGGGCTCCGGGGTGGTCCCCCTGCCCACAGGGAGCGACACCACCCACGGTGTCCCAGGCAGAGGGCGTCCACTCTCTCCTCCTGGTTCACACCACCCTGGGTGCCGGGGAGGGAGGCGGCCACGACCGGACCAACGCCCTGCGCGGTATGGGACGCACAACGCAGGAGGAGGTCGCCAAAGTGCGTGGGATCCGCGGACACGGGAATGAAAGGATGAAGGGCTACATCGACGAACGGATGAACGTTCACGTTTTGGAGAAACGTCTGAATTCTTCACTGGGCTCCTCCTTCTGTCTCTGCTGACTCTGCCTCAAGCTTGACTTCTCTCATAAAATTCCTGGGACCGTTTGACCATGGAAATAGCCGTGACAGCATTAACTCCCTGGAGGGCAGATACCTGTGATACAGGCAGATCAGGAAAAAATGCCAGAAATGCTGCTTGGTGTCTTCACCGCTTTTTTCTTTTAAGTTGCAAAGTGTTGGTATGACAGGAACCTACGAGGACAAAAGATCCACAAATAAAATGAGAAACTGGGGTGTGGGGTGGGGGGCACCTGGGTGGCTCAGTAGGTCAAGCACCTGCCTTCGGCTCGGGTCATGATCCCGGGGTCCTGGGAGCGAGCCCCGCACTGGGCTGCCTGCTCAGCGGAAGCCTGCTGCTCCCCCTGCTTGTGCTCTGTCTCTCTCTCTGTCCAATAAATAAATAAAAATCTTAAAAAAAAAAAAAGAAAAAGAAAAAAGAAAGAAAGAAATTGCAGTGGAGAGACCCCAAGGGCTCCCACGATGGCAGCCTCCTGGTGTTCACACCCTGGTGCCTTCCCTTCCCCAAAGGGGGGTGGGGGAGAGACCCGCGACTGGCTTCCAACCAGCAGAATATGGCAAAGATGGTGGGCAGCCCCTCCCACGGTACAGTCCCCTAAGTGCCTGCACACCCATTTCCATTCCCATGGCACCCTGCAGGTCACCGCCTTCTCGGCAGCTGCTGAGTCATGCCCCATGCATTCGAGCCCGGCTCTGCCATGACCACGCTTACATCTATGTTTCCTCATATGTAAAATGGGGACAACAATAGTTTCCTCACAGTGTTGACACAAGGATTAAATAAGGTAAGGTTTGGAAAGTGCTTACAACAGCGCCTGGCACACAGTAAGAGCTCAATAAATGTTTGTTATTTATGCATGACTTATGCACCTTCTGCCGTCCTGACGGGACTACAAAGTCTGCGAGGGCATAGACGGTCTGTCTCACCGGCAGTTGACCACAGCCTTCGACCCAGGGCGGATCGAGGAGTACCAATGACCACCTCCCGGGATCCTCCTAGCGACTGCACACAGGAGTTAAAATGGGTTGAGAAACGTTCAATTCTTGCCCAGTACCCCCGAGGAAATGAGGGGTAAAACGAGGACCATCGCACTCACAGACGATGTTCTTTATATTTCTCCGCTGCCATAAAGAAAACTTGTAACAAAGTTAATTTGACACATATTTAAGGAGAAGCAGAAGTGTTAGCCTCCAGGACAGTAATTAGGCTTCACTGGAAACAGTTCACATAAATGAGCATAATTAGCACTATGCGATCACCGTGGCAGCTCACATTTCTGGAAGCATTTGAGCAAAGGTGTGATTCTTTGGTGCAGGGAAGAGAATGAGAGAGGTGGTGGAAGAGTTTGCTTTTTTTCTCCAGTCAGTGTTGAATGATGTGGCTTATGAGTGGCTAAAGGGGAAGGAGGGTTTGAAGCGTTTGGGTGGTTAGATGCATTTGAGGGGATGGAACAGTCCTCAGCGGGAGCCAAAGTGGGGTGCAGGCTTGGAACCGTGGTGCAGTCGGCGAGGGGAGTTATGCCTGAGACTTGACAGGGAAGGAGCCCAAGGTGAACTCTGCCTGGTCTGAGGTTCTTACCCTGGCTGATTCCACTTCTCCCTCCAAAGGCCCATGCAGTCTCCCAGGGTCCGTCTGCATCCTACCCGGCGCCCCTCATCTGGTTATGCCCAGGGAGGGGGTGATCAGGGCAGGAAGATAGCTGGGCGGTACCCGGGGTGAGTAACTTCAACACAGCTCCCTCCCCGAGCCAGCAACTTTCCCAGAAGATTATCAAGAACTGTTTCTCCATCTCTCCAGGTCAGAGGCAAGGGATGTTAATCTCCTTCGGGGTTTGACAACACCTTCTGACAGCCACCAGCCTTGCCGAGGTCCTGGAGGAGGGGCTGTATTGAGTGGGGCTCGATCACGTGGTCTAGGATTTGAAACTGGCCTCACCCCACCATCGGTGGTGGGTTTCATAATAAAGGGGTTATGAGGACAGTAGTCTTATCCACTTTCATTTCAAGTCTATTTTAATGAATTTTATCGTGACCCGATAGTGACAGCCTCAGAATATGTTTAATGCCAGGATTAGGGATCAATTTGATTCAAGTCAGCTCACCCCTGCCCCCCACCCTCCTACTGCCAAGATAACTCTTTCTCCTCCAGATGGACCCTCCCTTTCTTCCTCCTTCTTTCCCAGGGGAGGTGACAGGAATAGGGCAGGCGTGCCCACGTGCAAGAGGTCAGATGGGAAGCTGGGAGGAGTGAGTCAGCACCACTCTCAGAACAGGACAAGCAGAGCATCGAATGACAGTGCGGTAAGAGGTCACTTGGTACCACAGAGGTCAAGGTGGGGCCCCAGGGTGAGACTGGTCAAGACCGTGGGCTCCACGCACGGGGCCTCCCCCACGAGACACAGGCGTCCCTTGCCACCTGCTCATAGCTAGCAACTCCGGAGCAGGGTGTATCTCGTTTGATTCAACCCAAGGCATTTTCCCCCACTTAATGAATTTTTTTTTAAGTAGGCTCCACATCCAATGTGGAGCCCAAGGAGGGGCTCGAACTCATGACCCTGAGATCAAGACCCGAACTGCGATCAAGAGTCAGACGCTGAACCGACTGAGCCACCCAGGCGCCTCCATTTTACTCCATTTAGATATCTGCAATCCTAGCTAGCAACAGCAAAAATGAAAGCATCAGTTTTTAGGAAGGGGAAGTTGAGAGAGACATTTGCAATGCAAAAATCAATCAAACAACTCCAAAATCCTCACTAAATCCTATCTATCAGTGTAGAGGAAGGTTCTTCTGATATAGCCAAAGCACTGAGTATCTGTGAAAGAAAAAGCCCTTTATCTCTGTGGACGTGTCTTAAGAGCTGTCACAGCATCCGGCCCCATCGTCCATACATGTTATCTCATGTACTTACACCGCGACTCTACAAAGGAGGTCCTAACACATTAGCCTAATTTTAGAGATGAAGAACCAAACCCAGGAAGGTTAAGTCCTGTTTGTGCAGCTAATGGCAGACAGAGGTGGGCCTGGACACCAAGTCCTTGACCAGGAAATCCTGTGCTTCGTGGACACTGCAGGCCCCCACAGGAGCCCAGGTGCTTATGAATGGAGAAAACCGATCCATACCGGCTGCCAAACCCGGGCATCTCTCGCAGCCTCCGTGTGGCATCTGCAGCCAGACCCAGAGGGGAAAGCCCCAAGGCGAGCCACCAAACGCTCTCATTCCTAAGGACTCCTGAATCACTGAAGCTGAAATTCAAAGTAGCTCCCGCCGGCCCTCCCCGGCTGCACACACACCAGCAGCCCCCACTGTCAGCCTACAAGATAAAGGTGCCGATTTCTATGGGTGTTGGAGCTCCCTACCTTAAGGTCTGATGTAAATCGGTGTTTCTGTTCTCTGTCCTCACATGAGAGACGCAGGCAACCTCCTCAGACCAGGCAGCAAGTGCAAACTCAGCCAGAACTGCTGGGGGGCTTTGGGGGTGGGGCTGTGCCCACATCACCCTAAGGAGGGGAGCCCCCCAACCTCCCACCTCACAGAGCCCAGAGGACGTATTGTCAGGTGCCCCACCTGGGCTGCTTGGCTCTGCCGGGGCGGGGGGGAGGCTCCCTGGCTGCTCCCCCTGCTCCCCTAGCCACCGGGGGCCTCACTATTCTGCTGCATCAACTCTCCCTTCATAAGAACCTTCCAGCCATCCACAATCCAGCTCCTGTAACAGACTTCGAAACATACCTCGTGCCTTCCTCATTCTGCTAATGCCATCCCCTTCCATGTAACTCGCCCTGCTCTGCGACTGTCTCAGAACCCTGGCTGCCCTCCGAAGCTCAGACCCAACCCTTCTACTGCCACAGAACTGTCTTGGCCTCTCCCCAGCCCTGTGAGCCCCTGAAATTCCAGAGCATCGACTACCCTATTGCATCCCCCAGCCAGCCTTTCCGCTCTGCACACCAGTCCTACCACTTTTTACGCACGCATACAACCATGCATGCATCTACCCGTCCAAGCATCCCACAAGTATTTATCAAGTATCTGCCATATGTCAGGCAGTGTTCTGTCCCTTCTCCTATCCATTCTCTCCCCACTCTCCAAGATGACTGTTTTCCACCTTCTGCTCTCCCCCAAACCTCCACCGGACCCATCCCCTCAGCAACCTCACCCCATCTTGTGGCATTAGGGACCATCTTAGTCACACCCATGCCCCTGCCCTGACCAACCTCCTACACTCCAGGCTCCAGCACCCAAAACCATCTCCAGTTGGGTGTCCAACAGGCAACGTACTGGAGCCAAAACACAATTCCAGATCCCCATAAAACCCTGCAGCCAGCTCCCCCTCGCCGATAAATGATTCACCCTTCTGCGCAAGCCACGGACATTGGAGACATCTTTGTCTCCTCCATGGTGTGTCCTATCTCCCCGTGTCCATCCAGCAGTAGACTCTGTCGGTTCTGTCTTCCAACCCTCTGCCTCTAGCCCCACGCTACAGCCCCGTCCAAGCCCCTGCGTGGTTTCCAGCCAGCCCAAGGAACAGCCTCCAGCAGGTCTCCCTGCTACCACTCTTGGCTCTGGATAGTCTTTACACAGCAGCCAGAGTGATAGTTTTATTTATTTATTTACTTTAAAGATTTCATTTATTTGACAGAGTGAAAGAGAGAGGCTCGATCCCAGGACCCTGGGATCACCAGAATTTTAAAATGTAAGATTTCTAAGTCCCAGGGCACACAAAGCCCTGGATGATCTGGCTCCTGCTTGACTTCACCTGCTACACTCACCTCCAGAGTCAAAGGCTTTCTTGCCAATTTCTCACAAATGCACCAAACACAGGACCTTAGTGCTTGTGACCCTTCTGCCCAGAGACCCTTCTCCTCGCCTATTCAGGTTTCTCCTCAGTGACTTAAACCCTCCCTCCCTCCCCCATCAACACTAACAACCCCTTCTTGGCACTCCTCACCTTCCTACCCCTTCATACCATTTATCACAACCTAAACGTTTCAAATGTTCATTGTGTCCAGGTACCACCTGTTTCCTCCAACAGAAGAAGATCAGCTCCACAAAAGCAAGGATTTGCCTTTTGGTTCATTGCTGTACTCCTAATGCCAAAATAATGTTGGCACATAGCAAGGACTCAATAAATATTTGCTGAAGGAATGAATGAATGAGTCCTGTGTAGCTATTCTCTTAGAACCTATGTCTGACCTCCTGTGGCCCGAGGCTGGGCAGCCTACAACCAGGGGCAACATCCACGACATCGTTCATACTTTCATCTTCCTCCACCTCCTGGCCCAGGGACAAGGGG
The DNA here is from genome assembly GCF_054177405.1 of Leptonychotes weddellii. Taxonomy (NCBI): domain Eukaryota; kingdom Metazoa; phylum Chordata; class Mammalia; order Carnivora; family Phocidae; genus Leptonychotes; species Leptonychotes weddellii. The sequence continues at coordinate 6,061,835 of NC_138372.1, forward strand.
AGGTACAGGGCCGGGATGGCAATCAGCTTACACGACCACTAGCATGCTGTGATGGAAGGACCTGGGGACCGGTGTATGTTTAGGGTTATTGATTAGTGATGTGCACCAAGGCCATGGGGTAGGGAGTAAAAGTACAGTCTCGTGGCTGCCACATCTGTTAACCAGGGGATCCTTGAGGCCAGACAGACAGCAGGATAGGCAGGGCAAAGCAGGCCAGTCCTGGCCAGTCCTCAAGTTTGGGACGCTCAGGAGACAGGCCACTAACCCACATGGCAGCAGATGCCAGTGGGCCCCAGGGTCCCCGCTGACGCTGCCCCATCAGCCCTCTGCCCCTGGACAGACCCTCAAGGAGAATGTTGGCAAGTACAGGAGCCTCGCCTCCTGCCCAGACGCCCCCTCCCCCGCCCAGCCGACCATCTCAGCGGTTACTGCACAGCACTTAATTAAGCACATGCCGGGATGCCGAGACTCAGGGGAGTGGCCCTTTGTCCCAAAGGCATCTCCGACTTGGGGGCAGAGGCAGAACTGGCCCCACATACAGTGGGCCATTCTGCCCCCCTGATGTGGCTCCCAGCATCGGCTAAAGGGTTCCAAAGGCACGAATCCAGGAAGCCCAGCCACTCCTTGCTGCAGGAGACCCTCGTGAATATACCCGGAGGGCACAGGCCCTGGGTCTTTCTGCACAGCCATGCTGTTCCCTTGCTCCCTGTGCCCGAGCAGGCGCAAGAAATAGTGAACGCACAGGAGCATGGGTCCTGTCTCTGCTATCAGGCCACAGCCACCTAACCTGAAGGGGGGGGGGGTCCTCCACACTGCCATTTGCTGACCCACTCTCCATTCTGACCTGCAGCTCCCAGCTGGCCCCCGCTCTGGCCACTAGGGGTTGGAGAGGAGGAGGGCTCATGTTCACCTTAGGGACCGGAAAGAATGAGACCCCTTCTCCTGTTCCTCTCTTTCAAATGCAAGCTGGCAGACTTAACATTACTGTAGCGACCACGGACTTTTCATACCGGCCGAGATCTGTCACGGCCACCCTGGGCAGCCAGTCTCCATGTCCCCACTTTCAGGAAACCGAGGTATTTGCTCCCATCGTAGCTGGGGAAGCAGCGGCAATAAAACCAGAGCCCCCATTTGCACTCCCAGACCAGTGAGCGCTCCTGCGGCCACCACGGAGAGCGAGGAAGAAAGAAAGCACCAGCCACGCAAAACGCAGAAAAGGAATCCTCTCTCTCCAGAGATTATGGAATCAAAGAGCATTTTGTTGCTTCTTGGAAATTTTTCTCCTTATGACTCGGAGGCCACACAATTCAACAGGGTTCCCATTCTTATTATTAAAGTTCCTGCCTCCTTCTTTACGAACTTTCAAACAGACTGAGAACACAAGCGTTTACCTGCGCTCACCGTGGGACGGGGCGAGCAAGTCGCGCGGGCTTCCAGCCCCCTCCTCCCCGGGGCTCGGCTGCAGGGCTCCCGCAAAATCTCGAAATCCCCCCGGATCTGCGCGGTCACTGAGGGAAGCAGCCGGGCTCTGAACAAGCCCAGGCAAGCCCAGGCAGAGCCCGCTTCTGGGTCCTCCTCCTGCGCGCACCACCCGGCCCCGGGGCGGGGGACGCGGCTCTCCAGCCCGAGACCCCCGGAGTCGGCTCGCCCCAGACGGGTGGGGCGCCGGCCTCTCCCGCACCTGAAAAGGGAAAGGGCCAGGTGGCGACGGGAGCGACGCTGGGGGCGGCGCCAGCCTGCGCGGGCTTCGGGGCGGGGGCGCTGCCGGCGCCGGGGTCACGTCGGGGGGTGGGGAGGGTGCGCGCCGCCCCAGGCCCCGGCGGGGCGCCCCGGAGGGGGCGGCGCGCGCTCGGGCGTGGGGTCGGTCCGCCCCCCGCAGGGGCCCGGGCGCGCCTCCCGGAGCCCACGTCCCGGGCTCCCTGGCCGTCGCCACCCTTCCGGGGCCCCTGGCCCCTCCGCGGCGGGACCGCAGCCCGGGCGGGCCGGGGGGGCCTGTAAGAAAGCAAACAGAAACCGCGGAGCGCTCGCGATGCCCAGCCCGCGCGGCCTCTCCCCGGGAAGAGGGAAGAAGGCGCCCACGTCGCGTCCCGGGCGCGGGCGAAAGAGGTGTCCCGGGTCTGGACCTGTCGTCGCCGACGCTGCCAGCCCGGAGAGCTCCGAGGCCCCACGCAGCCCCGGCTTTAAGAAGACGGGAAAGGACTTCCAGGGCCGGGACCGGGCACCCCCGCCGCAAGCCACCCCCCGCCGGCCCGGCGCCCCGCCCCCACTCACCGCGCCCCCAAGTTCCGGCGCTGCGGGCCACTGGGGGGCCTGGGTCCGGCGCGGCCCGGGGCGCAGGAGGCGGGGGCGCGCGGCAGGGCTCCGCTCGGCCGAGGGGCCGGGCGCAGGCTTCCCGCACCCGCCTTCCAGGGTCCGTGGGACGAAAGCACGGACGTGCGTCGGGAGCACGGAGTTGCGGGGAGGAGCCGGGCCGCCCGCAAGGTGCGCGCCTCCCATTTCTCGCTGTTTCCACGCTGCCCTGAGCCTGGACTGGGACGCCCTCGCGGTTGGTCGGAACGCAAGTGCAGGGGCGGCTCCAGTGACCTTCCTCTCTCGGCTGTGGGGAAGGGGATCCCCAGCCACCGCCCCGCTCCCGACCATCTTAGATCCCACTCAGTCCGACCTGGTCGGGATCTCGGGACCTTTGGGGGACAAGCTGCCCGGGGGCTCCCTCTGCAAGTGTTTCTGCCCTGGGGGTTGTTGCAGGACAGAGGTCTCTTCGTGAGGAGCCAACCGTCCTCGCAGACCCACACTCACAGCACTCGCAGGACTCCGCGCGATGCTCCCGTGACCACCTAGCAGGCACCGGTCTCTTCCACGCGGACGAAACTGAAGGGCGAAGGTCCTTTCGGTGATGCAGCGGCTCCCTGACGCGACAGCAGAAGCTCATTCGTCTTGTACTGGGGAGAAAATGGCCCTTGTGGGGACAACTGGGAAGCGGCTGCTGCCCAGGTGGGTAATCACATCTGGGCACGCTGGAGGGAGCAAGTGGAGGCCAGGTGTGAGCTGCTCCATTTGATGGATGAGGATCCTGAGGCTCGCAGAGATTAGTCTGTGTGGAGCCCAATGTCTCCCAGACTTTTCCAGAACAGTCCTAGAAAAGGAAAGAGCCAGCCAGCAGGTGAGAATGCCCAGGTGCAGGAGGATGGTGCAGGAGGAAGATCAGGCCGACCTTCCCCACACCAGCAGTGCAGGGGAGGGGACAGTTCCCCACCCACCCTCACCCCAGGATGGCCATCATCATGGGGCAGATGGGGTGAAGATGGCCTTCCCAGATCCTCAGAGTCTCAGGAAGATTCAAATGAGGCCAGTGGTTCTGGAGGCCGCGCATGGAGATGGAAAGGAAAAGGGGGTTCTACTCCGGATTTGCTGATGGCCTTGAGCAATCATAATCAGCCTTGAGCGCTCTCAGTGTGCCGGGCATCACTGTGAGCCCTTCCGCAGGCAGTCTTGTTCAGTCTTCAGACAGTCCTGTGAGATTGAAACCAGTACTGCCCCCGTTTCCAGGTGAGGACATCGGGGACCACAAAGGTAAACTTTGGGCACCATCACGAGGAGGAGAATGGGCCAGAACTAGGACCCCATGCATGTCTTTGAGACCCCCAGCCTCACTCCTGAAGCGCTTGCCATTTTTGCCTCAATTTTGCAAATGGCTTAGCCTCTCCAAGCCTTGGTGTCCTTGTGTGCACAGACAGCATCAGGTCCACGGTAAGGATTCAGAAAATCCTGTGGAACCTCTGCTCCTCCAGGCAATTGGATGCACAGCCCTAGAAAGAATGCCTGCAAAAGGCTGCACTTTGGGGCATCCCTAGCTCATCTAAGGAACCTCTGGGGAGTGCCAGGCCCTGAGGATGCATTAGCTCTCCGCTCTATGCATATAGACACCCGGGAGCACCCTGTTGGAGAGCGTCTGCCCTCAGCAGCCCTTTCTCTTCTTGCTTTCCTTGAAGAGCCACTGAAAGGCCTTGACCCGGGCAGCCAACAGTCGAATGAATTCCTTTTGGAGACACCAGGTTCTGGCAACTAAAGAATTGGATTCTTGGGCGCCTGGGTGGCTCAGTTGGTTAAGCGACTGCCTTCGGCTCAGGTCATGATCCTGGAGTCCCTGGATCGAGTCCCGCATCGGGCTCCCTGCTTGGCGGGGAGTCTGCTTCTCCCTCTGACCCTCCCCCCTCTCATGTGCTCTCTCTCATTCTCTCTCTCTCAAATAAATAAATAAAATCTTTAAAAAAAAAAAAA
>NC_138372.1:6066612-6118571 GCF_054177405.1 Leptonychotes weddellii
TTTTTTTTTTCTTTCCGTTAAGCTTTTTTTTGTGTAAGTGAGGACTGTTTTACAAAGTATATGCCAAAGTCTATCTCACCATGTCCCCAGTTCCACCAGGCTCGAGGACGCCGAGTCCATCTGTATTTCCCCTAGGACCCACCCAGCACCCAACCATACACATACCCCTAACTTCCGGAGAGGGGGGCTACGGAAGTAGCGTGGACAAGCTTTGAGGTAAGCCCGCCCGACTGCGCCGAGTTTGCATCCCCAGACATGGTTGTGAAACAGTGTGCCCAGAGGCCTTCAGGCCTGAAATGTAACCACAGATGCCCAAGGAGTGCCGCTCTCCGGTCCACCTATGGATCGATCTTGTCCAAAACTGTGAGTAGAAAAAAAAAAGAAGGATAACAATGTCCTGGGGTTAGATCATGGTGATGGGTGCACAGTTTTAGGAATACACTAAAACCTACGAACGGTACCCTTATAAGCAGTAAAATTTATGGCAAGTCAGTTATATCTCAGTAGAAAAAGAAAAAAGGAGCCACCATTCTTCCTTACTGGCTAGAAAGACGCGGCAGGAACCCTGCCAGTCATTTGAAAGTCCTGGCACTGCTGATATTCACTAACTGCTAACTCCCCAACTTAGAAGATCTAATCCAGGTTGTGGGTAACACTAGGCTACGCCAGGGCCCTGGCTGTGACCGTCTCGGGCCAAGTGGCCAGGAACCTGGGGCAGCCTGTCCGTTCTGCCCTCGAAGACAGGATGACAAAGACACAGGGCCCCAGACTGGACCCTGCAGAAGAAGGGGTTCCGGTGGGGGAGGGGCCTTCCCCACTGCAGCCCTGACATCAGAGAGTCGCTTGGGAGAATAACGGTGGAGCGGTCTGCGTGTGCCTGTGTGGCCTGTGGGGGTGCCCCGGGGAGCCCACCTAGCACTACAGAGTCCTGTGTGGGTCGACACGCACAATTTTCCAGGCCCCATCTCTGAAAAAGGAAGCCCAAGTTGACTGGTTGGGTTGGTGAAGAAATCGCCACCGGATTAAAAATAGCAAATAAATGTAAGAAGTTAAAATGCTGTACAAAGGGGAGAATTACTTTGAAATGTTTACTCATTGCTGTGCTGACGGGGCATTTCAACTAAACATAGTTTTAAGTTCTGTTTATTTTCCAGTTCCTAAAGTCAGCCTTTGGCTTATGCATCAAATCAACCTTTTTCCTAATTGAAGACAGAGAGAGGTCAGCTTATTCTTAGGAGATCTCTATCTATGGATTCATTGATCGATCCGTAGATATTTAATACATATGCTTACATACATACGTTATTTACTACTGTTTATCAGGTCCTTATTATATATGTTATACACTGCTATGTGTTTTATAGACTTGGTCTCACTTGACCCCCAGCAGCTCTATGAGATCCTTAATATTATGCCCATTTAGCAGGTGATATATTGAGTCTCAGAGAAGCTTCTGTCCCACATCCTTGTTTAAGGTCATACAGCTTAAAAGTGACAGACCTGGGGCGCCTGGGTGGCTCAGTTGGTTAAGCGTCCATCTGACTCTTGATTTCGGCTCAGGTCTTGATCTTAGAGTTGTGAGATTGAGCCCCACATCAGGCTCTTGCACTCAGTGGGGAGTCTGCTTGAGATTCTCTCTCTCCCTCTCCCTCTGCTCTTACCCCGCTCTCAGTAAATAAATAAATAAATAAAATCTTAAAAAAAAAGTGACAGACCTGGGATTTGGATGTTTGCTGAACCCCAAAGGCAGACTTAGCCTCAGAACACAGGGGCACTGTCTAACAAAGGCTGCAGGGACAGTGGGGGGGGGGGCGGGGGGAGGGAATCCTCTCCATTTTTATTTGAGTGAGTGAAAACTCCCCAACTCTGAGGGCGCCTGGGTGGCTCAGTTGGTTAAGCAACTGCCTTCGGCTCAGGTCATGATCCTGGAGTCCTGGGATCGAGTCCCGCATCGGGCTCCCTGCTCAGCAGGGAGTCTGCTTCTCCCTCTCCCGCTCCCCCCTCTTGTGCTCTCTCTCTCTCTCAAATAAATAAATAAATAAAATCTTATATTAAAAAAAAAAAAGAAAACTCCCCAACTCTGAGTCCAGAGAAGTGAGACTTGCCAAGATCTGTTTGCTCTGTCTGCAGCTTTCATAAATATACATAACTGGTACCTCCCATTTCTCCAACTCAAAGAGGAAAATAGGGCCAGTCTCTGTCCTAAGGATCCTCCCCCACTCTCCCCCCGCAAAGAACCCTGGGAGCAGCAGCTAACCCCAAGGCTGCCAGTCCTACGACTGCCCCCATCATCCCTCCAGAATAGATCCGGGACAGTCAGGTGGAGGGCTGCTGGTTTCCTCAGGCGCAGTTGGGTGAGGTGATGGAGGAGGATGCCCCATGTCTTAGACAGGGCTGACCCACCGCCCTCAATGTCTAGCTCTTTGGAGACACAAAGTCTTGCCAATCCACACAATGGATTACTTAACAAAGACTTACACTGGGGGTCTCCCTTGGCCAGGCTCGGGCCCAAGTGCTTTACAGAAATGACCTTGTTTAATCCTCATAAAAACACTAGACTTTTATTATTCCCGTCTTACAGATGAAGAAACCGAGGCACGGGGAGGTTAGAAAGCTCCCCAAGGTCATGCTGCTAGTTTGGGATGTGAGTCCAGGTGGTCTGGCTCCAGAGTCCTCCGCAACCCCCTGTATGTGCTACCATAACCTCCTGGATATCGGGGTGCAGAGTCTACCCGCTTCTCTAGGACTTCCTAGCAGCTGAGGTGGGCTTCAGATGACTCGTTCCCCACACACTTTTGAGGTGTGTTCCTCCCTGTCGACTGACCTCATCAGGGCCATCCTGGTCCATCCCAAACAGTGGAAAGGTCTAGATTCCACCCTCTCCTTCCCCAAGGCTTACTGGCCCACTGCAAGCTTCCAGGCACCTTTCCAACCATCTTCACTCACCTCCACTGCGGGGAGCCGCACACATCTCCCTGGCTACAGCCCTTCCTCAACCAGACGTTTCTGGTCTTACCCTGTTCCCTGAAGCCAGTGAGTGTCAAAGGGACCCTTGACTGGTTCCTCCCAGTTCAAGACCACTCCAAGATGGCTTCATGACTCCACTGTCAGAAACATGAACAGCACCACAACACTGAAAGGGCAATTTCTCTGGTTAAATAAACCAGCTGCCACCCCACAGCATATATAATAATATATATTACATAAGGTGTACCCGGCTGGCTCAGTCGATAGAGCATGTGACTCTTGATCTCGGGATCATGAGTTTGAGCCCCACGTTGGGTGTGGAGCCTACTTAAAAAAAAATAAAAGGGGCGCCTGGGTGGCTCCATCGGATAAGCGTCTGCCTTCGGCTCAGGTCATGATCCCAGGGTCCCGGGATCGAGTCCCGCATCAGGCTCCCTGCTCAGTGGGGAGTCTGCTTCTCCCTCTGCCCCTCCCCTTGCTTATGTGCTCTCTCTCAATAAATAAATAAATAAATAAATAAATAAAGTCTGTAAATAAAATAAAGATAATATGTATATTATTATTATTATGTACATACTACCTATGGCTCCAGATTGATGGTTCTTAACCTTTTGGGGGTTACATAATCCTTTGAGAATCTGATGAAAGCTATGAACTCTTTCCAAGGAAAAATACCAACAACTCACCTCGCACAAAATTTTACCTACAATTTCAGAAGCCCTCGGCTGCCTCCCCCCCAGCCCTTCCACCCATCCAATTTAAAAAGTTAGGAAAAGTACTGTGGTGCTGTCCAATAGAACGGTCTGTGATGGTGGGAAAGTCCCACGTCTCTGCGATCCACTGCAGTAGCCACGAGCCTCATGTGACCACCGGAATTAATTAAATAAAAGGTAACGTTCAGTTCCTCGTTGTGGAAGCACGGGGCTAGCGGCCGCCGTCTTGGATGACGCAGTTCTCGAGCCCATCCTGCAGAAAGCCAGAGCATCAGGAAATGGCACAGCTGGACTGGGCAATGGGTTGGCTTGCTGTCGCTGGCTTACGCTGAGGGGCCTCCGGTGAAAGAGCCCGAGCACATGGCTTTCTCTCCCTGTGCTTCCTCTAAGACACTGTTCGTTACACGAAGCATAATAGGTATTAGAAGGAGTCTCCGTGACAATCCACGTTTGGGGCCTGGGATCCCCAAATACAACATGGTAAGGTCGCTTTTCTTTGGTCACTAAATTTTAGTCCTTTAAATTAGTTGAAGGCGGATGGCCTTTCCATATCAAGGCAGGCAGTGTGTTCTGATTATAACGCAGCTGTGTGACTATGAGGACAGGGACGGTGTTTAAAAGGTAGCAGGGTGACTGAGTTTGGGCAGAATATTTTGCAAGGTCTGATGGGTCCCTTGTGCTGAGCAGCCCGGTGCTGTGTGCCCGGCAGCTCCCAGTAGGACCAGAAGTAGAGGTGGTCGGCCCCACGCGCTAACGGGCTGGAGGCTGTCTCTCTGCAGTCACTGGAGACAAGAGGACAAGCTCTCGGGCTCTGCAGCTGCGACTGTCCCTACTGAGACCAAGGGCAGAAGGAACCGGCTTCCCCTGAGCCCGTGGCGTCCTCAGAACCTGAAGGCTGCCATGAGCCTGCGTCTGACAGATCCTCTTTCTTGCCAACTGCGTCTAGGGAGGCAGCTCTGAAGCTTGTTTTTTTTCTACTCATACCTGGTCAAGGTCACCGATGACCTCTGTGTTGCTAAACCCCTTGGCTCCTCCCAAGTTTGCCCCATTTTGTTTGACTGATCAGCATCATCTGACACAGCTCATCCCTCCCTGATCCTGGAAACTCTTTCTTCCTTTCCGTTTGGATTTTTGGATGCCACTCTCTTGGTCCTCACCTCCTTCGCTGACCACTCTTCAGTTTCTTCTGCTAGCCCCCACCCTCTTTCTGTTGGGGGACCCCAGGACTCAGTCCACTTACACTCCCTCCCTGGGTGATCTCATCCAGCCTCATGGCTTATCACTCTCATCTGTACGCTGCTGACTCGCAAACTATTATCTGCAGCCATGACCTTTCTGCCAACCTCCAGGCTCTGATAGCCAGTAGCCAATTCAAAGTCTCGTGGATGTCTCATAGGACTCTGAAAATGGGACACATCCCCAGCTGAAGTCCTGACCCACACCTGGCCTCCCTTGGCTGCTTCTCCGAAGTCTCCCCCCCTTCTCCATGCGCGGGAACCCCATGCTTCCAGCGGGGAACCCCATGTTTCCAGCGCTCTGGCAAAAATCCTTGAGGTCCATCTTTGACCCCCCCTCTCTCTCTTCCCCCAGCATCTAGTCCATCAGCAATGCCTGCTGGTTCCACGTTCAAACTACAGCCAGAATCCGGACCCTTCTCTGCTTTTCTCATCACAGTCATCGCTCCCACCCTGTCCAAGCCACCGTCATGCTCTTGCCCGGCTGACGGTCGCAGCCTCCTACCCGGCTTTACTGGGCCCTCCCTCCCCGAAGCCCGTCTTCAGCACAGCATCCAGGAGTGACCTATTTAGAATGAAATCTAGTCACATCTCTCCTCTGCTCAAAAGTGGCTCCCCACCTTGCTCAGAGTCAAAGTCAAAGTCCCTTCTGTGGCCTAAGTTCAAATGAACCTGGCCCCAGCTGACTCCCAACCTCATGTCTTACTGCTCTCTCGCTTGCTTACTCTGTTCCAGTCGTACCTGCCTCCTCGCTGATCTTGGAACAAAGAAGTCCTCTCCCCCGTCCGGGAGGCCAGAGGAACCGGACCAGAGCCCTGCAGCCAACACCGCCACCATCTTCATCATCACTAATGAGAACCAGAGGCTGTAACCAGTTAGCCCGTGTCCATCCTGGTCCCCCAGCGAGACCTCAGAGGTGACAGTACTAAGGAGCACCCCGGGCCGTGGTTACAACACTCATCTCTTACAGCCAAAGGGCCGTGGAGGGACAAAGTGGCAATTCTCTCCTAATTCAGAAAAGAGTGACCTAGCACTTTATTTCTGATGCAGATAACATCTACATTATTCTACTGATTAATCAAAAAGGAAAAAAAAAAAAAGAAGAGTGACCGCATGCCAGTGAGAAATGTGGATTGTTCTATAGGAGAAAGAGTCATCCCAGCCCACTGAAGGGCAGGGTGAGAGAATCCCACACCTGGGCTTGACAAGGCAGAGTGGGAATTGCCGAGCATAGGCTGGGCCCTGGTCAAACAAGGCAGCCGGTAAAAAGACGCGGTCATTGGTGGAATGGGCTGCCCACCGAAGGTAAGTCTACTCTAAAGGATAACAGCTCAACAGAAAGCCAGAAAGAAAGTCACCCACATCCCAGGATATATAAGTATTTCCCACATGAGGACCATGGGGATGACTCCCATGAACGACACGTTAATGGAACCCCCTTTTCTCGACTCAGCCACACCAACACCCATCCTCAGTCCTTTGACAGATCCTGCCAAGTTTATGTGTTTGCAGTCATGGCCTCCACCATCGTAGTTAGCTGTGGGTTAGCATCACCCATGGCTTTCTATAAATAGGCAGAATGCTTAGCACAGCCCTCAGAAGACTGTGTGTGGCAAGCATCTGGACTTCTGGCTGGAAGAGATAAAGGCACTCACCGGACTTCTTTACTGGAGCTGTGTCTCTCCATTTGCCTGGAAGGAATGCCTTGGGAGAGCAGTTGGCCTTCAGGGACCTGGAGAAGCAAAGAAGTTATGAACACCAAACCAACGGCAGCCTGTGGGTACCTGGCAGGTCTGCTCAAGTGTCCTTCGCCAACCTTCTCTCCCAAGGGTGCTTTGGCCAGGAGGAACTTTTCCCTTGAGTTAAGGCACTGCAGTCCCCAGGAAATGTCTGAGAGTGTGTGTGCCTTCCAGAGACCTACGTGCACTGGTGTCCCCAACAGAATTTGCAAACTTCTAAGGTTAGAGAGAGAGAGAGAGAGATGGGTCAGACCTAACACAAGCATGGAGCTCAGGCTGCGAGGCTGAGCAGCGGCACCAAGTAGAGGCTCCATGGTGACCTGGGTCCCTTTGGGGTAGGCTAGTGGGGTGAAGGCAGTGGGGGGGGGGCAATCAAAGGCAAGTTTGGCCCTTTTCACAATTTCATCATGAGCCAGCCTGATCTGACCCCTCCTGTTTAGAAGAAAAACCAAATTAGTACTTTAAAGAAAAAACAAACAAACAAACAAAAACACTGGAGCCTTGTCTACTCCCTATTGTGAAATAAGCACATTTATGACACAGAAGGAAGCCTGATATCTCTGAGACCTTGAAAGGACTATTTGCAATATGTGGGCTGCGGGGCAAGGTGACCTTTAGACCACAGAGCGGCAATGCCTTGCGTGTGGGGCCCGCCCTTTCAGGGGACACGAGACACCCAGGTCACGTCCATGTTGTAGGGGACCTGGGAGGTTGCAAAAGGAAGAAATGTCAAAATAGGGTTAAAAAATTTATATTTCAAACATTTAATATTTTAAACAGAATGCTTTTAACACCCCTCCCCCCAATACAAGAGAACTATTTACCAGAACTGATACAAAAAGTCTGAAGGGGGCGCCTGGGTGGCTCAGTCGGTTGAGAGTCTGCCTTTGGCTCAGGTCATGATCCCAGGGTCCTGGATGGAGGCCCGCTTCCGGCTCCCTGCTCAGCAGAGAGTCTGTTTCTCCCTCTGCCTGTCTCTCCCCTGCTCGTGCTCTCTCTCTCTCTCTCAAATAAATAAATAAAATTAAAAAAAAAATCTGAAGGTTCTTTTGAACATGGAGCCCAGGCCAGATGTCCCACCCAGAGCAGATAAACCCCAGAGCAAGATACCCCGAGAAAGCAAGCCATGGGCATTGACCCAGGCACTGGAATCTGAGCCCTAGGATTGGATGGGTCCACTAGCCGTGTTTCTGAACTCAAGTGATCTATCACGCTGGCATAATGTCCAAGTGTCCATTCCTGACCAGGACTTGGTTCGGGGAGGAGAAGGCAGAAACAGAGCTGTCAACTCTATCGCTGAAAAGTGACTCCATCCCTTGGTGCTTTGCCACCATATTGTCATACAGTGAAATTGCTATTGATTCTTAAAGGCAGGGACTATATCTTATTCTATTTGGACCTATTCATAGCCCCAGTTCTTACGTCTGTGGATGCCTGATAAATACTTGTTGGGCTGAGTCATATTATCAAGGAAGTATGATCAAGAATTCCTTGGGAGATACACAGTAGTCCTCCCTTATCTGCAGGCGATACGTTCCAAGACCCCCAGTGGGTGCCTGAAACCTTGGATAAACCTATATACTCTATGCATGTGCACCTGTGTTAATGTTTAATTTATAAATTAGGCACAGTAATAACTAATAATCAAGTAGAACAATTATGTATGTGAATGTGGTCTCTCTCTCTCTCTCTGTCTATCTTATTGTACTGTACTCATCCTTCTTGGGACAGTGTGAGACGGTAAAATGCCTACGTGACCAGATGAAGGGAGGTGGATGATGAGGCGTGGTGCGTAGCCTTAGGCTACTATTGACCCTCTGACGATACCTTAGAAGGAGGATCTTTTGCTTGGGGACCGCGGTTGACGGTGGGGGACCGCGGTTGACGGTGGGAGACCTCGGAGAGCAAAGTCGCGGATAAGGGGGAGCACCGCGATAATTGTACACCGTCAGAGTCACAAAGCTATGCATTGCCTCTTGGTGCCATTTGAGACAGCCCTAGTCAAATTGCTTGGCCAATTGTCCCCATCTCTGTCATGTTGACGCAAACACCACCGACATCTTAACAAGGGGCCCGCAGCTCCCCCGCTCTGTGGCCCATTCTCTCCATAAGCACGTGCCGTGCGCACATAAACACGCACAACAGTCTTAGACCTGCCCTCAGCTGGAGAACGAAGAAGCTACCACGTAAGTATGATAACGTGCAATCTGTACAATCTACTCCGTCCCAGAGAAGAGAGGTAATCTCACGACATAGGAAAACGGGCTGTCTTCTACATAACTGCACTAATTCACCTCCAAGCAGCTGAAGGTCATTAGTGCACAGCATTTTAGTTTCAAGGGTATTCAGATTGGTCCTACTCACAACACCACATCAGCACTAAACAAGTGGAACTTCGGGGAGGACATAAAAGTGAGCTGAGACTCTGAATAGAAGCCCCCAACCAAGTGACAGAAAGGCGGGTCATCAGGAAGGGCCTGATGGGATGAGAACGAGCAAACCCAGTGGATGATCCATGCGGACCCCTGTCTGGGTTTGCTGCGGCCCTTCTGTAACTTCCCCAAGCAAGGGTGGGCGTAAGTCCTGACCTGAAACCCAAGGGTGGCCTGAAGATCTTGCAAGAGGACCAGGATGCTCAGTTTAGCGTTGCTGGTGGGCAGTCCCATCTGTCCTTTGCCACTTACTCGAGGATGGCCAGCCCTCCCTTCTTTTATTAACTGAAACAGAATCCTGAACGATTCTTTTGCCTGACCGCGTGGAACGAAATAAAACCAAAAACCCCATTCCGCAACCCTCCCGCCCCGCAGTGAGCCGCGAGTGGCTGGGCTTCCTTCCCGCGTCCTCGGGCTCCCTCTGCTGGAGGAAGCCTGAGTTACAGCTCTGATAACAGCCACTGGACTCAAGAGGCCCGATTACCCGCAAAAGAAAAAGAGAAGCAACTATAAAGAAGCCCCATGTTTCCCCAGCTCCCACCCCACTCCTCCCCGGCACTTCACCCCATGAGAATTGTAAACCACAGGGGCTACAAAACTTGCTCAAAGGCAGCATCCAGGTCCCAGGGCAGAACTACCTGATGGCCAGTAAGTTTTGCCCATGGTCCTCAAGAGCTCAGATCTTGAGCTGAGCTCCCGGTCCCCACTTTCCTTACCTTGTCCTATTTCACCAGAGTTGGGGTGGGTCCAGTGCTGATGATTTCATCCTTGTCCCACATGCCAGGTCCAAGTGTGTCCCAGGGACTCCCAGGTCTGCCCTGAGCCTCCTGTGTCCTTGGGCAAGTCGAGTGATCTCTGGGGCTCCCCGTCCTCATCTCTGAGCCCGGGGCTTGGACCAGATGATTTCTAAGTATCTTCCATTTGCGAGGTTAAAGTTTACTTGTACAAAAGGAAAGACAGGTTTTGATCCTTAATCAGATTTGCAATGAGAACGGCAGAGAGACTGCTGACTCTGCATTGGATGGAAAGCAAAAGACAACCGTGGGGTCAGGGTCCGGCCCTTTAGCCCCAGGATCCCAGCAGCACCGTGGAGCCTTTTCCTGCCGTCCGCCACCTGCCTCCCTGGTACTCCCCGCCTTCGGGATTCTGGGGTTGCCGCCTTGCCAGGTGGACACCACCGGCATCCCCTTTCCAGTGGAAACCCAGGCCCTCCATTCGTTCTCATGCCCTTTCCTCAGACCTAGACCCTGGGGGAGCCGCAGGGACGCGGCTGGCCAGTTGGCTCTGCCTGGAGGGTTCAGGCAGTCCCCTGGAGAACCGCCTGTCCCCGTGTCCTTGGCAGGAAGACTGGCAGCCGCAGTGCCTGTCCCAGGCTGAGCAGGGCTCCTGGTGTCAGTGCTGGGGCAGCCGTGGGCCTGGAGAGTTCCCCCCAAACTGAGGGCATCAGCATAGAGCAGGCTCTGGAGCCCCTGAGCCCTGCCACCTCCTCCGCCTCCCCTTCTCCCACCTGCATCCTCCTCCCAGCGCAGTGCAGGCTCCTGGGGCAGCCTCCAGAGGTGGGGACACTGAAGACGGTGGTGGCTGCCAGCCCCAGGGCTCTTCTTGCGGAAGTCCAGGGTCCAGGACCGTGAGAGACACCAGTCTCTGAACTGTCTCACAACCACGACCAGCCCCCGAAGAGCAGGCTCCTGTACGCAGCGTGACATCACTTCCCATCTTGCCAGGCGATGGGGCGTCTGCCAGGAACAGGCCCGTGGGGACACGGAGAGCAGCGCTTTCATGCTGCAGGTGTAAAGGACGACCTGCACCAGAGGCTGCTATTCCGGGCAGAAGGTGCTCTCTAAACCCCCCGGGGCTGCCCTCTCTGGGCCCCAGACCCCTGGCTCCTGCCACCTAAGCCCCTCACATCACCCAGGAGGGTCAGCGGCTCCTGGACCCCACCCACATTTGCTGGCTCGGCATCCCTCTGCAGGGGAAGCTGGACTTCCTCCGTGTCCAACTTGAACCTTCGGCTCCTAGCTCCGTGACCCTGGGGAGAAAAGCCTTCTCCCATCGTCTCCGTGCCTTAGTCTGTCTCCACAGGCTTTTCCAGACATCCTGAGTGGGAGCATTCAAGAATGTGGTCCGAGAAGGTCCCTCTGCTCACACCCAAGAAGACGCCTGAGTTGGGGAGCCTTTCCTTACCCCCCAATCGGAAAGGCAGCCTCGCTTTCCAGACCGGGGAATGCGATTCGGAGCAGGAGGTCCAAAGCCAAGGGCCCAATCACAGCTCCCCCTGGCTCCTCTCAAAGCCTTCTCTCTCCTAATCCTTCCGAGGGGCCGCCTGGCTGGCTCTTCCGTGCAGGTTTCCAAATCGCGGCCCCCCTCCCCTTGGTGGGTGCTCAGGATCCAAGCGCCTGTGGAAATGGCTGGTCCGAGGATGCAAGGAGCCCGTCAGGGCAGGAGCCCTGGTTGTCATCCTCCTCGCCACCAGGGAAGGCTGCCTCCTGGCCCAGCCGTCAACTCTGATGAAGTCGAGTCGTGAAGAAAAGGTGGTATAAATAAAGCCAGAGACTCAGTCGGCGCACCAATCAGGACCGGGTCCTGTCCCGGCGCCGGCTGCGCGCAGCCGCCGGGAGGTGGCCGTCGGGACGCGAGCGAGGCAGAGCCGCGCCGGCCGGCCGCCCGCCCGAGCCCTGGTGCAGGGCCTCTGCACCGCCCGCGGCTGCAGCCAGCTCTGCTGACTTGGCCCCGGCGGCGGGGAGGGCGGGGGAGGGCCTGCAGCGCTCGGGGTTCCAACTGCCCCTGCGGAAGGAGCCCTGCGAGAAGCAGCAACCAGGGCTGGGCTGGCCAAGGCTGGGGCGGCGTGGGGGGGTGGGAGCGGAGCCCTGAGTCAGCACTGGTGCATTGCGAGGTGCCCCGGAGCCTCCGACCGACACGTACCACGCCCCCCCCCCGCCCCCGGGGAACAGCCCCCACCCAACTCCCGGGACCAGCTCTGGCCTCGTTTCCCCCTCCACAGTGACCCGACCTCAGCATGCCCGGCTCGGGAGGACTCTGGGGGATGGAAAGAGCTTTCCATCTATTTACAGAGCAGTCCAGGCCCATGTCCCCCACCTAGATGTCCCTGTGGGGTCAGGCATGAGGCCATGGGGATCTGCCCCGCTGGAGGGCAGGGGAGAGTCTTTTCCTCACTCCCACCAAGACCGTGGCTAGTGGGTCTGCCATGCGGGTCCTGGGGGTGGGCGGTGATCATCACCATCTGGTTCCTTGGCTTTTCCGCCTGACGAAGCCTGGGAAGCACTGGCCCCTTACTGTCCTAGGCCACAGCTCTTTGCCTTACCAGCTCCTCAGCAGCTGGCACCCCTGTCTGCTGCCCGAGGGACCAGACACCAGGGCACCTGGGGCCCTGCAGGGGCTAAGGCCCTGCCCCCCACCTGTCCATCCCTGAGGGTCTCCTGTCACCTTGACTGCTTCTTCCCCCGCTGCTTCGTGGCTGCGACCACTGCAGCCCAGATGGCGCCTGCCTGCAGGGAGGGGCGCCTCGTGGGGAGAAGCCCCTCACTCATCTTACACTGGCAGTGAGTGAAGTTCACTCTGCAAACTCCAACGGAGTCAGAGGGCCTGGGCTCAGGGTCCCCCGCTCCCCCTCATAGCGCAGGGGTGAAGTTCCGGTCTCGACCCTGATCTCCCTGAGGGGACCAGAGAGAGGACACTTGGATGGCAGGCTGGGGGGCGGGGGGCACAGTGGCACTGGCTTTGCGTTGACTAGAGACTTTTCTCTTGGCTAATTCCAGAAGGAAAGGGAATCGCAGCTATGAAGGAGGCTCGTTTGTCATCTGGGCTGGGCGGGGAGGTCCCAGGTGGGAGAGGAGTTGGCCCGAGCTTGCCAGCTCTCTTCTCATGCTCCCCAGGGTGGCAAGGCCACGGACACCTCTGTCCCATCGAAGAGGGAAAACTCATCAAGGTTTGTCCAAATGGCACGTTCTAGCAGCTTCCGGGATGGGGGGTGGGGGAGGAGGGCAAGCTCTGCCTGCCCCACCGATGAGGCTGCACTTCAGTTCCACACAAAGCTGACCTCAAAAGGCCCTAGGACGTGGGACCCTAGTGACTGATTTGGCTCGAAATCTTGCACCGCCAAGGATGCCTGTCTGGAAAGATAAAGTTGCTGCATAACACCAGGGGGTCCTCCAAACACCCTCCCCGTCACCCCAGATTTGTAAGTCATGGTCAGAGATGGTTTTAAATATACAGGGAATGTATAAATACGGCTCCAGCACAAGAGAGGGCTCTGAGGGACGGAATGGGGACGGCCGAAGTAGAGGAGTAGAGGGACACTCCTAACTTGGGGGTGGGGTCCTTTCACCGCACAGCGCTTTTCCAGTCTGGGTGATTCTGCCGTCTAACAGCCTATAAAGTACTTGTCTCCGAGCACGCAGTTCCCCAAATGCCTACAGAAGTTTCCATAGGAGCGCCCGTCGTGGCCCAAGGAGCTCTAGCCCCAGCTCGGGACGAGCCTTGAAGTCTGGCTCCTGTCTACAGCAAGAACCAGAACACGACGCAGGAACCCACGGAGGTCATGGCACAGTGCCAGCCTCGGGCCAGTTGCGTTGCAGGGGCTCGCAGGGTAATTTATAGCTGAGACGTTTGCTGCGCATCCTTAGTGCTGATTTACCGTGAGAACAAACGTGGTTTTTTTGTGGGTTTGGTTTTTGGGTGGTTTTTTTTTTTGGCTTTTTTTGTTTTCTTCTTTGGTAAAAGGACACCCTTTGCTTTGGGGGAATCGGGAGGAGCTCAGCCCTTCCAGTGCCTGGGACCACCTGGGCAGATGCGGGCAAGGGCCCTGCATGACATCACTCTCAGTGCAGACCCAGATCCCAGCCTCGCACGTCCGGGAATGCCATGCCAGCCTTGGAGCCCCCCCCCCAAGTCAGCACCTACTGAGGCACAACTGGCTTTGGGGTGGCCCTTGGGCCAGGGGGGGAGGAGTCCGGTCTCAGAGACCAGAGCTCAGGGGCCTTAGGCTGCTTGCTCATTTCCCCAGAAAGAGCCACTGTCCAAAGTGTGCTTTCTGCTGCTGCTTGTGCCCTCCCATCTAGAGGAGCCCCTCATGGACAACCCCTCCCCCCAGCTGCCTGACACCCCATGCATCATCATCCAATACCTACTGCTAACACAGGGGGAAGCCATCCGGGCTTAAAGGCTGCAGCCTCGGCTCCTGTGATCGCAAATAGTGATTTGCATTTCGAGTTTCCCTCCAAAGCTCGCCTCAGTTTACCCAAAAGAAGAAAACCTCCACCCCCAATGAATAAGTCTGCATCTGTGTTCCCAGGGTTCAAGCCAGGCTGGGAAACATCACAACGGAGACTGAATGCCTCAGTCCCGATTCCCCATAACTTAAGGAGCCAGCTAACCAGACACAAACGCGCACCAAGGGGACTGAACTTAAACTCATCAGTAAGTCTGTGGGGGTCCCCTGCCCTAAGCATGTGGGAGAGGGAAACCAACCCAAAGTAAGGTCCTGACCGGGCTTTTGGATTTTGCCCTGGGGCCAAGCGCTCCCCAGGCTGAGGTACCCATGGCTGACCGGAGAGTGGGTATCCCTTTCTCTTTCCCCTTCCCCTCCCTCGCCCCCTTCTCTTCACCCCCTCCTCCCCCTCGTGCCCCCCCCCCACCCCAGCTGCCTCCTCCCATTGCCGCTGAGCTTCTGCAGTCACTTGAAGGAGAAAGATTTCGCAGTACGGCATTCTTAAAGCTGCAGTACCCAAATTCTCCTTCAAACCCCAAGTGTCACGGACACCAGCTCACTTACGGGGTCCTTTGCAGATGGTGGGTGGGCAAGGAGATGGGGGACGGGGGGCTTAGAGAAGCCACGCAGGTGGGAACCAGAGACTCAGACTCCAGCAAGGGTAAAGAGGAAAGGCAGACCGCACGCACCATGAGAGCCTCTGCAGCCAAACCAGGTTGCTGGGACTGCAGCAGGACTGCAATGGAGTAGAATTTTTTTTTTTTAAACCATAAAACCCCCACCAAAATTTCCTCCACAAACTTAACATTCTTCGCAGCTTAATTAACACGCAAGGTGCAAACGTGAAACCAACAAGAGAAAGAAACCCATGAAAAAATAATAATTCGAACAGCATTTTAAAATTATTTTGAAAAATGTGCCCCTGTGAGCGACTGACTCAGCTTTCCCTGCGCTGCTCAGCTGGAAAGCCATGCGGGGAAGGACCTGGAAGAACTTCATTGAGCCCAGAGTTTCCGTAAAGTGCAGGCAGAGGGCTGAAGCTTCTCAGAGGAGAAAGCTTTCTAAAACCCAAAGGAAAGGGGATCTTCCTGCTGGCTGCCTAAGGAGCTTGTGAAATGAGCTGATCTAGCACCAAGAAACCAACACACCCCTCCCTGAAAGTTACCTCTTTCCTCTGCTCATCAGCTTTGCTGTGCTGCCCGGATGCTGGCAAGTTGCAGACTGCTGCCAGGGAGGAAGGACCCGAAATAAGAAGTGTCAGCTGGGTCCCTGCACCGAAATGATGCCCCGAGTCAATGCTGCAGGCGGCGGGGATGGTCTCACCTCCTCCCCTCCGTTTAATTTAAACCCCTGACACTGCAAGATGCCCGCTCCTACATCTCCAAAGAACCTCCTCCCTCCCCACACTTCCTCACAACCAGATCCACGCTTTGCTCCACCTCCCGCATTTGTTCACCTGAAGATGCTTTTCTTGCAAAAAAAGAAGAAGAAGAAGAAGAAGGAGAAGACTGGGACTGCAGAATCCCTTAATTCCTTCCTTTCTGGGACCACATTTTGGAGAAGGTGGGACTTGTTCTGAAGTTTGGGAATTGGAGTCTGGTGCCCGGGAGGGAGCAGAGTGACGGTCTGCTTTGCCTCAGACAAGTCTACACCATCACTTTACTGAAGAAGGACAGAGGAAGACCCAGGGTAAAAAGAATAGGAAAATTCCTCTCTGTCCACTGGCAAATTTTCAACAGCTTGGAAATGTCTATTTTTTTATTTCCTTCAAGAAAATCCCATTTAAGAAATGTTGTGTTCACATGAAATGTACAAGATGGCCACAAAGTGTAAATTTCGTCCTGACATGTCTGTGATTCTTAAAGTTGTTCTCCTGCCTCTCTGCAAGTTAGTATCATCGGAGGCTGAGACAGGGATTTAACTGGGAAAATTCCAGGAGAGGGAAGCACTTTAAATGCGGATCCGGTTAAAATAGCGCATCCTAGTCTAATCCACAAGAGATAATGCAGGATAGACGAACCCAGAACTTGAAGAGGGTGCGGGGAGCAGTAAGTATTCCCAGATTTTGAATTTAATGCCAACTCAGAGTCTGAGAAAGGACAATAAAGGAGAAAGTGGGGGCAGGCAACTCAGACTCATAAGTAAATAGTCCAGAGAGACCAAGTGCATCATCAAGTCCATGTACATTTCATTACTACAGGAAGACGCGGTGTGTGTGACTTGCGTCTCAGCAGACTGGGAGGGAAGTCTGCTGCCTGCATCCTGCCTGGGATACATTCCAGCCACATTGCTGCAGGGCACCACGGCCACCATGGGCACCACGTTGTGCCCGCTGCCCTCACCCACCTTCCTCGTGCTAGGCCCTTGGCAGACAGGTAGGGCTGTGCTGACGGACAGAGCCAAGGACCAGCCGCAGTCAGGCTGTTGGCACCGTCCTCCATGTTGCACCCCTGGTGGCCGTGGGGGGCGGCCGCAGAGTTGAGTCGCGGAGTGTCACGGTGGAAAAGGACCCCTAGGTCGCACGCAGCCCAATCCTTCCATTTCACAGACAGGAAAGCCAAGACCCAAGAAATGGCGGGGCCTCACCCACAGTCACCTGGCTAGTAAAGTACAGAACCTGGATTAGGATCTGGATCTCCAGATTCTTCGTCCTGGGACCCTCCCCCTGTACCTGTCATCACCCGTCCTTAGGTGAGCCATCTGCCTCTGCCATTTCCTCACGTGACCTTGAGGATTACTCTCTGCTCTGTCCCTCGGTTTCCCCTCCCTAGATGATAGGTGGACTTAGGTCAAGGAATTTCAAGTCTTTGAGGCGGTGGTGGGGAATACCGTCACTTTCTTGGTGCCAGAGGCAAGACCACGCATAAGGCTTAGGAACTAAGGCAAGCTCTCTTCAGCATCCTCCAGTTTTGAGACCCAGAATATCATCTGCATTAGTCTGCGTAGGACTGCTGTAACAAATTGCCACAAAATTGATGGCTTAAAGCCATAGAAATGTATTGTCTCACAGTTCTAGAGGCCTGAAGTCTGAAATCAAGATGTTGGCAGGATTGGTTCCTTCTGGAGGCTCTGAGAGAGCATCCATTGCATGCCCCTCTCTGCTGGCATTTGGTGATGGCCGGTAATTCTTGGCATTCCTTGGCTTGTAGACGCACCACGCCTATCTCTGTAACTCCTTCTTCACACGGCCTCCTCCCTGGGCGTCTTCCCTTCTCTTTTTGTCTTCCCTCCGATAAGGACACTTGTCATTGGCTTTAGGGCCCACCCTAATCCAGCATGATCTCATCCTGAGATCCTTAATTACACCTACAGTCTTCACAGATTCCAGCCGGCCAAATCTTTGGGGGGGTCCATCACTGAACCCACTACCTTGTCCGATGAAGGTTTTCCTATGAGAACCAACAGTGATGAGATGTGATGCCTGCCTATCCCATCTCAGTCTTTAAAGACGCTGTAACGTGGGGCCCTTTGCTTAGAAGAAGTGAGTAGCTACATCTGCGGAAAGTTTGGCCTCTTTCCAAGGGCTCTGCTTTCGTTGACTTCCTTAATTCTTACACCAACCCTCTGAGGCAGGTACTGCATTATCACCCCCCATTTCACAGTCAGGGAAACTAAGGCACAAAGAGGTGTAGGTCACACAGGTACTAAGTGGCAGGAGGTAGGCCATCTGCCTGCAGAACGTGTGCTCTTAACCCCACTTCTTACTGGTGCTGGGGCTGCAGACCCCTCTCTCTCAACCTGACGCCATTGATTTCTATCCAACCCACATCTCAGACTTGTTTCTTTTGCAGATACTTATTGGGCATTTTTGGCTGTGTGCTCTGTGCTGATCTACCGTCAGACAGCATTCTTTGCCGTCCCTACCTAGGGTGGCCGCTGCAGCCTTTCCACACACGCAACTGTGCCGAGGAGCGTGCGGGGTCATCCTAAGAACAGAGGGGTGATGACTCTGCACATCTCACTTTGTCTCTAGGGATGAGCAAAACACCTGCCGGGTCAATAACTAACATGAAACGTGCATTCATTTTTAAATCAATAGGAAAGGAGCACCTGGGTGGCTCAGTCGGTTAAGCATCGGCCTTCGGCTCAGGTCATGATCTCAGGGTCCTGGGATCCAGCCCCGCGTCAGGCTTCCTGCTCAGAGCCGGCTTCTCCCTCTCCCTCTGCTGCTCCCCCTACTCATGCGCGCGCTCTCTCTCTCTTTCAAGTAAGTAAATTAAAAAATCTTTAAAAAAAAATTAAATCAATAGGAAGAAGAAACTTAGGAACCACGGTAGTTTTTTGGAACTGCCAACATTATGGGTCCCGCGTTTTACCTCGTCTTTCCAATGCTGTTTTAGCAAATCCTCTAATTCTTTCCCTTTTTTCAAGAACAAGCTCTAACACAGAATAGATTTCTGCTTAGCCCCTAAGTCCTCGTATCTTTGGCATACAAATGACCCTGTCGACTGACACCTTGGGAAAAAAATACGTGCAGGTCCTTGTTGGGTCTCCCACGCTGGCCTCGAACGGTGTGCACCCACGGGGGTGGAAGGCTGATGCAGCCCGTTTTCTTCACTGGCCGCCTCATGTGAGGTTAATACGCAATAGCTCTCTTTTATGTCCTGTAACAACAGGAGAAGACTGGGTGACACCTAGGGAAAGTGTTCTAACCAGCCGTTGTTCTAAAAAATTACTCGAGAGTTGATTTCAGGGTCTTTCCCTTTTTAGGGATGAGGTAGAACCCGTGAAGGGCCGGGAGTGGGGCTAGCTGGAGATAAACTCCAGATTGCTATCTGACTCAGGAGATTCCCTACGTCTTAACTCATAAAAAGTCCCTCGACCTTTGGATAGCCAAACATCTGGGTTGGGACCAGGGATGTCGAATGCACCACAGTGGTTTTTCTTTCCGGATGAGTAAAGCCTTCTGTGATGACTTCCATGTGCTTGGGCCCTTTCTTTCCCCAAACAAAACCACCATCACCAGGGAGAGGGTAACGAAAGGGCGGCTTCTGTTTTCCACGGGAGATAAAGACTTTTTCCACCTTGACTCTCTTACCCCGTGTATGCTGATAACCGTGCTGTGTGGAGTTCATCCGTCCCGAGCCGTGCCGTGTGAGGGCGCAGGGATGACAAAGCCGAAGATTGTCTCTTCTTCTGATTAGCACCGACCCTTCCACCCCAAATAGGGACATTGTCTCTGCCTCCTGCTTCTTCGTTGTCAGCGATCCTATGGCAACCTCCTACCCTCCCGATCCGCCTCTGGGTATGTTTGAACAGAATCATAAATGCTTGAATATCAGATCTGCCGGCTTACAGAGGCACGCTGTGGGTATTCGCACTTGTTCATTTAAAAAGTGTTTGTTGAGCACCCACTGTGTGCAGAACAGTGGAGAGACACGACTTCTGTCCACCCTGGGCTTAGGGTGAGCTTGCACAGCACGGATCATTAACCTAACGCTGCTGGAGGTTCACTGGCTGAGGCTGAGATCCTTCCCAGGGGTGTCTGTGTTGAACAGGAGAATGAAGACCAGAGCTGCAGAGGGCTGACAGGGGCATTTGCAGGCCCTGGAAGCCAGATGAAAAATATTTCCGGTGCAAGGAAGCATTCCTGGGGTAACCACCCTGGTTATGGAACCCACATCTTTTGGTCTGTGCCCAGATGTCCCCTATTGGAGGGTCCTTCCCTTCTTCCAAACAGCACACTAGCCCACCTGCTCACTCTGTTCCTTGCCCCGCATTACTTCTCTTCTGAGCTGGTATATTGCGCCTGGCACCGTACTCTTATTGCTCTGTAATCACACTGCACTGGAATGCCACCTCCTCCAAAGCAGGGAAGTTGGCTGTCCCCTGACTGCCATGTCCTCAGCCCCAGAGCAGCGGCCCGCATGCAAGAGAGGCTGCAGACGTATCTTTTTCCATCCGTGCCTGGTGGAATTCTTCATCAATTCCAGGCAAATCTGTGACCTCCATCACTTGGGGACTTCCGGTGTTCCTGCGTAAGTGAACATTGGCTCCCCAGGATCCTGAATTCTGGCTGCTTGGATCATGCCCTTGGGAGTCACCCCTGCCATTCCCAGCGAGGCCGGGAGGAGCTCTCCTTCTCTCTGGGTACAGCCGTTCTGAGATGCCTCTCATCTTAGGGTACATGGGAATACTGCCCGGGGGCCCAGGCCCACCTCCCCCACCCCGGCCTCCTCTTGGCTGTTCTCCTTCATGCTGGGCTCCCGCAGCACAACCTCCTTTGGGTTTTTTTAAAATGCCCCTTGCAGAGGAGCTTGGGTGGCTCAGTCGGTGAAGCGTCTGCCTCCAGCTCAGGTCATGATCCCAGCGTGCTGGGATCGAGCCCCGTGTCGGGCTCCCTGCTCAGTGGGGACCCTGCTTCTCCCTCTGCTTGTGCTCTCTCTCTGACAAATGAATAAATAAAATCTTTAATAAAAATAAATAAAATGGGGCGCCTGGGTGGCTCAGTCGGTTAAGCGACTGCCTTCAGCTCGGGTCATGATCCCAGGGTCCTGGGATCGAGTCCCGCATCGGGCTCCCTGCTCTGCGTGGAGCCTGCTTCTCCCTCTCCCACTCCCCCTGCTTGTGTTCCCTCTCTCGCTGTGTCTCTCTCTGTCAAATTAATAAATAAAATCTTAAATAAATAAATAAATAAATAAATAAATAAATAAATAAATAAAATGCCCCTTGCAGTTTCCTCACCTGGAACTTTCCCCAGCTGGCCCCTTCTCACCTGCCCCCCACCCTTGGAGCCTCTTCCAACCGGTTCCCTGAACTGGCACCTGTGTCCCTGCTCCTCTCCCCCTCCCAGACAGCCCCCCAACCTGGCACCTGCCACTCTGGTCTGTCCTTCACTTAGGCTTCTGTTCCCCTCACAGGGAGGACGGTGTTCAGTGCTGAGCTCCCTGATGTCGGGAAGGACAGCAGTAACAGTAATACCTATCGGAGAAAGGGACCAACTGCTGCGTCCAGGCACTCGGCCTGCCGCTGTCATTCCCCGGCCTTCGGCTTTGACACCTCTGCTAGTTTGCTGGGGCTGCTGTAACAGAGCACTGTGGACGGCGCCGCTCGAACAACAGAAATTTATCTTCTCCGTTCTGGAGGCTGGAAGTCCGAGATCAAGGTGTCGGCAGGCCTGGTCTCTGCTGAGGTCTCTCTCCTCGGTGTGCAGATGGCCGACCTCTCTCTGGGTCCTCGCATGGTTGTCCCTCTGTGTGAGTCTGTGTCCTAACCTCTCGTCTTCTAAGGCCACCAGTTAGATTGGACCAGCGTCCACCCTAATGACCTCCTGGTAACTTAATCACCTCTTGAAAGCCCCCATCCCCAATATAGTCACATGCTGAGGTGCTGGAGGTCAGGGTCTCAGCGTGTGGATTTGGGGGAACAATACCCCAGCAACACCCATGCTCTCCCCTGGCACCACCCACCCTAGCTGGGCACGTGTCCTCACGTTTTCCTGTGACCTCAGCGCTCAGCCCCGAGCCGCCCTCCTCCGCATCCTTGTTGCTCATATTTTACTCATAGAAGCTTTCTCCCTAGATCTTTGTTTCTCCAGTTTGATAATCCAGCTGCTCAGCCCACCACACAGCAATTTGTTTATTTGCTGAGGGCGTACTAAGGGCCAGGCACTGCTCCAACACTTCTCCCATTTAAGCCTCACATAACCCATGAGGCAGCTCTAACTACCCCCCTATTATGTAGGCAGGCATCCAAGCTCACCCAGGTCCGATGAGTTGCCCAAGGTCGTAGGGCTGAAAGTGGGGGGACCTGGGGTAGAACCCAGACTTCCAGCTGAAGGGCACACGCTCTGAACGCTGTTTGCCCGCAGGTTACCAGGGCACGTCATCAAGGGGGAGAGGGGCAGGACAGACAGGCCTGCTCAAAGCAATGGACAGGGCTACCAACAGACAGACAACCAAAGAAGACAAGGAAACGTTATGAAGACTGGAATAAGAATGAAAAGCACAGCCATGTGGGTCCATTTCACAGAAGGGCTAATAGCCCTACATGCCTCAGTGGGCCCCTAAAGCATCACTATACACATCATCATGAGTAACAGTAGGAAAAAAGTCTGTTCCATTAGCTCTGGCAGAGTTAGCAAATAAAAATGAAGGACTCCCAGTTAAATTTGAATTTCAGATAAACAACGAATTATTTTTTTTAAGTATGAGTTGGGTCCTGGCAATATTTGGGATGTGCTTATACCAAAAAGTTATTTGTTGCTTATCTGAAATTCAAATTTCCTGGGTGTCCTGTATTTTATCTAGCAACCCTGTATGTTCACTACCTGCTTGGTTTAAAAAGGCAAGAGAGTGTGCAACGCATTCTGGAAAGATTTTCTTCCAAAATGGGTAAAAATAAAAAGATTGGTGCTTAAGTGATCCTTTATGACAGATGTGACAGATAAGAACTGTGTAAATGACAGAAGCTGTAAATAAAGAGACAAATAAAATGGAAATTTCTTTTTCACATAAAAAAAAAAATTCCAGAGGTCAAAGATTCTGGGATATCTTGGCCCTACTGGGTGACCAGGGACCTGAGCTCCTCTTACCTTTCTCTTCCACTCTTGCCTTCCAGTCTCACACTTGCCTCATGAGCCAAAAGACTTGCTGAAGCCCCTGTCATCACATCAGCATTCCAGGCAAGAAGCAAAGACCTGGTGGAGGAAGAATATGAAAAAAGCACATGCCAGCAGTCTGTCCCCCTTTTCATCAGTTCTGACAACTTCTGCTTACATCTCATAGGCCAGAACTTAGACATGTGGCCATATTTAGCTGCAAGAGAAACTTTAAATGCAGTGATAACTGTGGACGTTGCCACACCGAATAAAATCAAGGGTCTGTTACCAGAAGAAAGGGAGAAGAGATACTGGACAGGCAAATAGGCTCAGTAGAACACTGAACACTGTGTCCTCTTTCCTCGTTCATTAGGGCACCTGGCCTTTTCTGCAGGAGGATGTGAAGGGCCCACTTCTTAAAAATATGGGCATTTTTAACACGCCTACTGTTTTGTTTTATAGACTTTTCTGGTTACAGTTCTAAGCCACCAAGGGCACAATTTAATATATCAGAAGAGTAATAAAATAAAGCAGCAGATTGACTTTTTTATATCTAAAATCTAATTTAAAAAGCATGTTTTGAAGAAAAAGAGTAAACTCCTTGAAGAATAAATACCTGGTCTCTGTGGATCTCCCCACTGCCCATCCTTAGACTGCAATTCCACTGGGGCTGTGTCTAGATCTTACCATGCGCTAGGCAGGGTGCTAGGATGGGGGTGGATAGAATGATGGGTGAAGGGGGCCCGCCTTTGGAGTGCCTGCTCCCGGAGTTGGTAAATGTGTGTGAAATGGCCCGGGAGGTTGCCTGGCTTGCATTCTAATTAGGTTGCATCTGTGTTTCAGTATCTGGGAAGGAGGCGCAGGAATATTATTAATATTCCTGACAAAACTCATCCATCGGAGGAGAATTCCAATTTGCCGATGCCCTGCGTGGGCCGTGAAGACCTTCACGAGCTGCTAGAGCTCTTACCCGTGACTGGTGTTTTGGAGCAATTTTCTGGCCCCCCTCCCCCCACAAAGTCACTCAATGATTCGCATGGGTCCCTGAAGTTCTGCTGAGAATTTTTCACCTTTTAGATTTAGTATTAAGCAAAACTCCTAAAAGATGAAAGAAATCCTTGCTTTGCCTTCCATCTTTGGTCACGAAAAGCGCGTGTAGAGGGATGGTAAATGGGACCCTGGCTCCCCTCGGTCTTTAGAGGCCACGTTTCCCCATTCCAGAGTGAGGTGTGGACAGCTGGACCACTTTGCACCCACCACTTTGAGGGAGAAAAAGCAGGCAGCGTATCTGAGGTCAGGGAAAGAATGTTTTCCGTGGTCAGGGTCTTGTGAGTATCGCCCTCTGGTGGAGGAGTAAGGGTTGTTTTCCCCTTCCCTCCAGCTGACTGGAAGGATCTTTCCGGAGAGGCCAGGAAAGTCAGATCTCATCCTTAGATTCCATCCCAGGGTGGAGTTAGAGCCTCCCAGCAGGTCGGCGACAGGAAGTTGTTTTCTTTTGCACTCTGCGAGTCCCGCTGTTCACCAGCTACACACAAAAGCTTTAATACATGTCCGGGTTGATGTCCCAATTGCAGGGAAACACAATTAGCACGTGCATTAAGAAGAGCTCCATTTACGCGCCCCGCCTCACCTCTAAATACCTGTTTACGTGGAGCTGCACTCATTAGGGTTCTCTTTGCAATTTGGATTTCATCAAGTACCTGAGAGCCTCGCTCTAACATTACCTAACGTCCTGGAACTTAATACAGATAAACTCATTTTGGGTGGGGGGGCCTCATCCACATGGTGCTTAATTCTAGGAGAATTAGGAGAGCATCATTTCCATCTTACCCGATTGCACGGGTTCTGAGAATGTCATGTTTCAGAGCCCCTGGCATGTGTTTGAGTTTCATATGCCTTTTTGTTTTTTGTTTTTAAAGATTTCTCTTTTTGGTGATTTTTTTGGGTGTTTTTTGGTGTTTCTTTTTGGTGATTTTTAAAAATTGTGACAAAGTATAGATAATATTTACCATTTTAATCATTGTTGAGCGTACAGTTCAGTGGAATTAAACATTCATGATGTTGAGGAACCCTCACCACCATCCATCTCCAAAACTTTTTTCGTGTTCCCAAACAGAAACTCTGTCCCGATTAAATGCTACCTCCCCATCTCCCCCTCTCCTGGTCCTGGCAACCATCATTCTACTTTCCGTCCCCTTGAATGTGCCTGTTTTAGGTATCACATGTAAGTAGAATCATACAATATTTGTCATTTTGTGTCTGGCTTCTTTCACTAAACATAAACGTCTTCAGTATTCATCCGCATTGTAGCAGGTATCAGAACGTCATTGCTTCTTGTGTCCGAATACCATTTCATTGTGTGCACGGACCACATTTC
Organism: Leptonychotes weddellii; assembly: GCF_054177405.1. Taxonomy (NCBI): domain Eukaryota; kingdom Metazoa; phylum Chordata; class Mammalia; order Carnivora; family Phocidae; genus Leptonychotes; species Leptonychotes weddellii. Next base: position 6,091,842 of record NC_138372.1, read on the forward strand.
ATTTATCAGTTCATCTGTTGACTGACATTTGGGTTGTTTCTACCTTTAGACTATTGTGAATAGCACTGCCATGAATGTTGGTGTACAAGTATCTGAATCTATGCTTTCAATTCTTTGGGGTATTTACCTAGAAGTGGAATTGCTGGATCATATGGTAATTCTTTTTTTTTTTTTTTAAGATTTTATTTATTTATTTGTCAGAGAGAGAGAGTACAAGCAGAAGGAGAGGGAGAAGTGGGCTCCCTGCGGAGTAGGGAGCCCGGTGTGGGGCTCGATCCCAGGACCCCAGGATCATGACCTGAGCTGAAGGCAGACGCTTAACCCACTGAGCCACCCAGGCGCCCCGTCATATGGTAATTCTATGTTGAACTTTTTGAGGAACCTCTAAACTGTTTTCTGCAGCAGCTGTTCCATTTTATATCCGTACGAGAGGTACAGGAGAGTTCCGTTTTCTCTACATCCTTACCAACACTTGTTTTCCCTTTTTTTGGTTGGTTTGTTCAATGATAGCCTTCCTAGTGGGTGTGAGTGGGCTCTCACTGGGGTTTTGATTTGCATTTCCCTAAAGACTAATGATGTTGAGCATCTTTTCACGTGCTTGTTGGCCATTGTATACCTTATTGTCTGTCTTCTTTTGAAATGTCTGTTCATAATCCTTTGCTCATTTTTGAATTGGGTTGTTTGGCTTTTTGTTGAGTTGTAAGAGTTCTTTCTATCTTCTGAATATTGATCCTATATCAGACATACGATTTGCAGAATCTTGTCCCATTCTGCAGGTTGTCTTTTCATTCTCTCGATAGTGTCCTTTGATGCACAACCAAATTGACTTTTTGCATATGTTAAAAAAAAAAAAAAGTTGGTCTGACAAAGATCTGCCAGAGGACAGCTATGTTATGTTAATTAATTCACCCATTTATACATGTGTTATAGAGAGTATTTAACACAAGTATATGTGCTAAGGAGGGGCGCCTGGGTGGCTCAGTCATAAGCATCTGCCTTCTGCTCAGGTCATGATCCCAGGGTCCTGGGATCAAGCTGAGTGTTGCGGGGGGGGGGGGGTCCCTGCTCAGCGGGGAGCCTACTTCTCCCTCTCCCTCTGCCTCTCCCCCCCCACTCACGATTTCTCTCTCTCTCTCTCAAATAAGTAAATAAAATCTAAAAAAAACCCAAGTATGTGCTAAGGAGAGTTTGGTGCTGGGTGTTGCAGAGAGATTTGTGTTCATAAGATACAGCTGTCACCAGACAGTTCACTTTCAAAGTGCTCATAGTGTAGTTGACAAGACACTTCCCATAAAACAGAGGCCAAAAAACAATAACAATAGATATTTGCAGGTGCTGTATGATCATTTCAAATGTGTGAATTCCAATAGATGTGATGGGAGTGTTCCAGCATCAAGGGAGGCTGGTCAGGGAAAGCTCTCAAGCCTTTCGTCCCCTGCCCCACACGACACAAATTTCTCACCAGCAATCAACATTTCCACCCTTACAGCAGACGTGGTGCGACATCTAAATTAGCAAGCACTGGAGAATGTTAACTTAGGCGTTATAACATCCCCTGCTCATCTGGTCCCTTACCAGGTCAACGTTATATTCCAGGGAGAGACTTCTTTATAGCTTTGTGACCGATATAAATCTATCCAGCAGTCTCATGTCTTGTTGAGTCTATGCCATCAAATTGAATCACACAGAAATTATTTAATGTCATGGGTGCTGTTGCTGAAATCTTGATTCAAAGTAATAATAGAAGTTATTTACTGTTATATGTAATTGGATTTAATGAAATAAGATCTTACAAAACAAGAAAGTTAAAAAGCAATTATTTACATGGAGTAAAAGAGTATATATATATTTTATATTTTTATTATTTTTATTTTTTTAAAGATTTTATTTAGTTATTTGAGAGAGAGAGAGAGCACGGGCGAGGTGAAGGGCAGAGGGAGGAGCAGACTGCCCACTGAGCAGGGAGCCTGATGCGGGGCTCGATCCCGAGTCCCCGGATCATGACCTGAGCCAAAGGCAGACACTTACCCGACTGAGCCACCCAGGCGCCCCTAAAAGAGTATATTTTTGAACGTCTTCATCTTAAATTCCTGGGAAGAGATTTTCTAAGACAGATAAGGAGGGCTTAGGGGAAGCATCACATTCCTGGGCTCTGTCAGCAGAGCTCTTCATCATGGAAGTCACGGTTTCTGAAATGAATGTTAAGTCCACGGAGAAATAGGACTTCTAAAGGGTTACTATGAATGTTTGTATTATGCAATACTTTTTAGCAATATTTCTGTGATTTCAGGCAAGGTCCACTCACACTTCAGGGAGCCTAATGCCACTGACTTGACTTGCCAACCTTCCCTACTTGAGGCTGCTCTCCCCTACAAGAGTTGAAGCTCCCTGGGGAGAGCTATGTCTCCTGACCCCCTAAAGACTTGCTTTGAGAACGAGGGACCCAATTGCTTAAACCAAAACCTAGGCGGCCTCCTGGTGATTCCTCATCCCTTCTCCCTCTGTCTAACCCATCAGCCAGTCCTGTCACTATCCTCTCCCAAGCTTCTCTCCACAAAATACAGGACGCCCCCGGAAGCTCTGACATCTGCTGGCTCTGGAGGGACTGCCCTCCAGTTCCTAGAGATTATAAATTATTTACCCTGGAGTGTGCATTTCATACACAAACCAACCAATCCAGAGCCCACACTCCCAACCACCTCCTCTATGAGGCTGTCCCACTCAGGGCCACCTGCCCAAATCACCCAGAACCAGGTACAGACAACTAGGGGGCGGCTCCCGTGCCCAAGAGCCTGCTGAAACTATCCAAATTAACGAATCCTAAGCCTTCTTACCCTGCCTTGCCCATGCTTTCCCATGGAAACCACAATAGAGGGCCTTGGGCACAATTTCCCTGGCTCCCTCTACCTTCTGGCTGACGCTGGGGCTTCCCCACATGGCCCCGTGTGGTTGGCGTGGTGAGTCCTCCTTCCTGGGAACGGTCACAAACCACCTTTCCAATGACAGTGTCTCCTGATCTGTTGGCCTCGCCGTACCCAAGTAATAATAACACCTTTTATTTATTTATTTTAAATTTTTTATTTTTTTAAAGATTTTATTTATTTGACAGAGAGAGACACAGTGAGAGAGGGAACACAAGCAGGGGGAGTGGGAGAGGGAGAAGCAGGCTCCCCGCAGAGCAGGGAGCCCGATGCGGGACTCGATCCCAGGACTCTGGGATCATGACCTGAGCTGAAGGCAGTCGTTTAACCAACTGAGCCACCCAGGCGCCCTAATAACACCTTTTAAAACACCCTGGAGTTGTGCCCCCCTGCCCCGCCTGTCTGGGCCCTTTGATAACCGCCCCACCCTCACTTCTCAATGTGCTTCTCCTATCAGCCTGTGGCCCAGGACCCCTGGGACCCTCCCAAAATGAAAACTGATTGTGTTGCTCTCTTACTTATAATCCCCCAGAGCCTTCCAGTGTAAGTTAGAATAAAAGCCACACTCCTCACCACCGCCTACAAGCCGTCTTGGGCCACTTCTGGCTCCGCGCTCCGGCCCCACCGGCCTCCTCTCAGTCCCTCGCACTTTCCCGCCTCGGGGACATTCCACCCCCTCATTCTGTTTCGCTGTGGCCGTTGGGCTTGTCACTCTGTACTCATTCTTTCACATCTCCCCACCGCACCCCTCCACTTGGAGTCGAATGGAAGCTCCTTGCGAACAGGGGCCTTGTCCACAGTTGTGTCCCCCGAGCCGACGCAGCCCGGCGTGGAGCACTGAAGTCGTGAATGAGGGGCACCTTACCTGTATTTCCACGACTGAAGAGGGGAGGGGTGGAGGGGGCTGATGACCCCGCAGCCACCTGGGGGCTGCTGGTTCACCAGAGGCTCCCCAACTCCCGGCCCCAGACCAGCCTACTGCAGCGTCAGGGCTGGGAGAGGCAGACTGTGCCTGCTTCCTGGGGAAGCCAAAGGCAAGCCAGCCTCCGTCTCGTGAGGTCCTGCTGACCGGCCCAGTTCCCCTGCAAGGGTGCCCTGTCCTTCCCCAGACCCCAGGCTCATCTGTCGTCTGCTCCAGAAGCTTGGCTGTCCCCAAGCTGCGTCTCCACTTGGCCCGAAGGATGCGATGCAGCTTTTGCTGGTGCAGAGATGTCTGGGGCGGCTGCCAGCACTTTATCTTTTCATTTCATCTGCCAGCCCAGAGCTTTTCCCTGCTTTTGACTCTTGAAGCTTAAGGCAAGAAACACTGACCTTGACTACGGGAACCTCTTGCTTGGTTACTCAAGGTCCCCTCTCCTGGTTCACATTCCAGACCAGCTGCTCCCCAATCTTCTCTCTTCTTTTCCCTTGACTCCTGACCTCCTGGGGCAGCCTCAGAACAAAATTTGGGATTTTTCCCCCCTGAGATCTGGCTCACACATTAGTGGCATTGCTGGTTTTCCTCTCCTGCCCAAGGGCACCAGTGCGCCTCCTCAGACTGCTGCCAAGCGGTCGCTTAGAGAAAACACTCTCGGAGTGATTCACAGCCACGTGCAAAGCGAGGGGGACTCCCACACCTGAGCCTGGTACCCCTGGCTCCCCACCTTCCACGACATTCATTTGTCAGCATTTTTTAAGAGTCCAGTATTTTCCAGGCATCGGTCTGCTAGGGTCTGTCTCACTGGATTGGGCAGGGACTTTGGTCACGTCAGTGTTGTGTAAGCTATCCAAACAGATGTTTCCAGAGCACATTATGTAGACGGTCCAACAAAGAGCCCTGGGACAACCGGATAGCCACGTGCAAAAGAATGAAGTTAGACCCGCTTCCTCTTGCATCATATACAAAAATCAATGCAAAATGGACCAAAAGCCTAAATGTAAGAGCTAAAACTGTTGAACTCATAGAAGAAGATGCAAGCATAAATGTCCATGATGTTGGATGAGGCAAAGCCCCCTAGAATATGACACCAAAAGCACAAGCAACAAAAGAAAAAAAACTGATCAGCTGGACATCATTACAGAATTACTCTTATGCTTCAAAGGACACCATCAAGCAAGTGAAAAGACAGCCCACAGAATGGGAGAACAGTTTTGCAAACCAGCCACCTGGGAAGGAACTTCTATTTAGAATAGATAAAGAATTGTAACAACTCAATAAGGAAAAGACAACCCAATTGAAAAATGGGCAAAGAACCCAACTCGACATTTTTCCAAAGAAGATAAACAAGTGGTCAATGAGCCCATGAAAAGACGCTCAATGTTTTTGTTTTTGTTTTTTTTTTAAAGATTTTATTTATTTTGAGAGAGAGAGAATGAGAGACAGAGAGCACGAGAGGGAAGAGGGCAGAGGGAGAAGCAGACCCCCCACCAAGCAGGGAGCCCGATGCGGGACTCGATCCCGGGACTCCAGGATCATAACCTGAGCCGAAGGCAGTCGCTTAACCAACTGAGCCACCCAGGCGCCCAGAAGACGCTCAATGTTAAAAGCCATCAAGAAGACGTAAATCAAAACCACAGTTAGATCCCGATTCACACCCATGAGGATGGCTAGAATCAAGAAGTCAGCTAATAACAAGTGTTGGCAAGAATGTGGAGAAATAGGAAAGCGTGGACGTTGTTGGTGGGAACATAGATTGGCACAGCCACTGGGGCAAAGAGTCTGGCTGTTTCTCAAAAAGTTAATTGTAGAGTTACCATAAGACTGGCCAATCCCACTCCTGGGTGTATATCCAAGAGAAATAAGAATGTTCACAGAAAAACATGTATGCATGTATTCATAGCAGCATTATTCATAATACCCCCAAAGCAGAAATAACCCATAACACAGATGTCCATGAACTGATGAATGGATAAACAAAACGTTGTCTCTCCATCCAATCAAATACTATATAGCAATAAAAGGAATGAAGCACTGATACACACTACAACACGGATGAACCTTGAAAACATTATGTAGGCACACATTATATGTATGTGTATCTAACGTATATATACACAAAAGGTCACATGTTATATGATTCCATGTATATGAAATGTCCAGAATTGGCAAATCACAGAGATAGAGAGTAGATTAGAGGCTGCCTAGGGCTGAGATGGTTGCGGAGAAATGGGGAGTGAGTGCTAATAAGTACATGGTTTCTCGTTGGGGTTATAACAATGTTCTAAATTGATATTGGCGATGGTCACATCACCCAGTGAACGCACTAGAAACCAATGAATTTTACTTTTTTTTTTTAAGTTTTTATTTATTTATTTATTTGAGACAGAGAGAGAGAGACAGAGAGCAGGAGCGGGGAGGGAGAGGGAGAAGCAGACTCCCCACTGAGCAGGGATCCCAACATGGGACTCGATCCCAGGACCTGGAATCCGAACCTGAGCTAAAGGCAGACGCTTAGCCGACTGAGCCACCCAGGTACCCCGGATTTTACACTTTAAATGGGTGAATTAGATAGTATGTGAATTATATTTTAGTAAAGCTATTAGTAAAAAGTCCTCAAGATCCTGGACAATCAGGAGGGTTGAGAGGCTAGAAAGTGATCATTTGTGGTAGGCAGAATAATGACTCCCTGAAGATGTCCAGGCCCTAATGTCTGGACCTTGTAAAAATGTCACCTTATGTGGCAAAAAGGACTTTGCAGATGTGACTAAGGATATGGACTCTGAAAATGGGATATTATCCTGGTTTATTCGAGTGTGCCCAGTCTAATCATGTGAGTTCTTAAAGGAAGAGGACTTAAAAAAAATGGGGTGCCTGGATGGTGCGGTTGGTTAAGTGTCTGACTCTTGATTTCAGCTCAGGTCGTGATCTCAGGGTCATGGGTTCAAGCCCGGGGCTCCGTGCTCAGCAGGGAGTCTGCTTCTCTCTCTCTCTCTCTCTCTCTCTCCCTCTCCCTCTGCCCCTCCCCCTGCTCGCTCTCCCAAATAAATAAATAAATCTTAAAAAAAAAAAAAAAAAGCAGAGGCCCTTTCTCAGAAGGGTCAGAGAGATGAGCCCAAAAAGGGAGGAAAGATCAAAGCACTCAACCTTCTGTGGCTGGCTTTGAAGACTGAGGAAGGGGACCATAAGCCAGGGAATGTGGTAGCTTCTAGAAGCTGGGAGTGGCCCTCAGCTGACAGCCAGCAAGGGAACAGGGATCTCAGTCCTAAGCCACAAGGAACTGAGTTCTGGCAACATCCACATGAGCAAGAAAAGGGCTTCCTAGGAAGAAACACAGCCCTGCAGCCCCAGGGTGTTAGTCCACTGAGACCCTTGCTGGACTTCTGATCTATAGGGCTGTGAGATAACACGTTTGTGTTGTTTAAGTCACTAAATGGTGGTAAATTGTCATGGCAGCAGTAGAAACACAATACGGAGCTACTTCATGTGGACTTTATGAAGCCAATCTTTAGGTGGAAAAAAAGTGCTGAGCTTTCTCATGTCTGGGGATGAAAAGATCTACTCGTAGCTGAAAATCCACAACACCTGTTCTCCCCTCTCCCCACCTGGTGCAAAACACCGAGTGAACGAGAGGAGCTTAGTGAGTGGTTCTGAAAATAGAAACTGCAACGTGATTTTATTTCTAACTCCACAGACATCTCTTGTGAGTCATTCATCTTTCTGGGTCTCACTTTCCATGTCTGTGAAGCAGGCTGAGTTAACCCTGACTTCTGCCTACCCCACAGTTTAGGAAGATGAAAAAATCAGCTTTACGAAGAGAGCCGTAGGGTGTTCCTTGAGAAGTGGGAAGCCACAGACATGGTCTGGGTCTCAGGAGGCCCCACGGGGGGAGGCATTGCTCCTTTCTTCTGACTTCCTTCAGAGGATTTGGGGCACAGCTGGTCCCCCGTGGTGTAGGCTGGAGTGTCTTGTAGCTGCTGCGAGCACAGAAATGAGAAAAGCTCCAGGGAGGCAAATGTGCAGAAGCCAGTCACAGGCCCAAATGGAAAAGGTTTTAAATTTGTGCGTTTGCGGGGGGGCGGGGGGGCAATAGTCTTGCACCTGGATGAGACCAAATTGTTTTCATGATGGAAAGAAAGCAAAGCAATGGTCCAGATCAGACTAGAAGGTACAGAGTCAGGACAAGCCTGAGATAAGGACTTTGAAAGTGAGGGAGAAGGGTAGAGAAATGAAAACGTCTCAGGGATGTGTGGGAGTGGAAGGACCTCCAGCGGATAGATCAGTTGGGACATCTTAGGCTCATTTCCCATCACTCTTCAGACCCTGTCCCACTGACTTAAGAGGACACACGCATTTTCTTAGTAAGCTGCTTACAACTGGGGCACCTGGGTGGCTCAGTTGGTTAAGCGGCCAACTCTTGCTTTCAGCTCAGGCCGTGATCTTGGAATGGTTGGGTCAAGCCCCTTGTGTATTTGGGCCGGGGGGGGGGGGGTCTGCACTCAGCGGGGAGTCTGCTTGAGGATTCTCTCTCCCTCTCCCTCTGCTCCTCCTTCTGCTTGTATGTGCATGCACTCTCTCTCTAAGATAAATTAATAAATCATTTTTAAAAAGCTGCTTACGATTGACTTGGCTATGGGATATTGTTTATTTATTTATTAAAGATTTTATTTATTTATTTGAGAGAGAGAGCACAAGCAGGGGGAGTGGGAGAGGGAGAAGCAGGCTTCCCGCGGAGCAGGGAGCCCGATGCGGGGCTCGATCCCAGGACCCTGGGATCACGACCTGAGCCGAAGGCAGACGCTTAACCGACTGAGCCACCCAGGTGCCCCCATGGGATATTTTTGAAGATGCCCTCAAGGTACCCACAGATCATCCTTGTGATGGCTGTATTAGGGACCTGGGAAACATCCCCTGGGCTCATCTCAGTCTTTGAGCACCTGCCTTCTCTCAAGTTTACACAGTTGTACCAGGCACAGTGCACCCAGGGTTACAGAACATGGGAAGGGCTCTCGGTTAACAGTCCTAGCATCATCCAGACTGGTTTGGCTGGCCCCTGCCCCAGACCCTCCTGCCTACTTCCAGCCCAGTGGGTACCTGGCTCCTTGACCCTCCGCCCAGGTCCCACCCAGTATGGCCTTAATTCTTCCTGAGGCCTGGCAGCTCCCAGCAGGCCCCCAGCTGGCCCCCTGGCCTTGGTGAAGCGGGGCCCTGCCCCCTTCAGCTTCCCAGCCTTCCTGGAACCCTCTTGCCCAATATCCTGTGTGGTAATCATGCCGTTTGGCCCCACTCAGTTTTGCTGGCCACTGCCAAGTTCCCTCTGCCAGTTCTCAATGCTCTACCTCTAATGGAACCTTCATGAAATAAAAAGCTGCTACAAGCTTTTCCTCTCCAATCAGAATCCCTCTCCTGGGTGGTCTGCACTCTTCAGCAGAAGTGACCATGCATCCACCTGTCCCTGTGTTGGGAGGAAGGTGGGTCTGGAGAAGGGACAGAGCTAAGATGCTCCAGGAGTAGGGACGGGGTTAGGGGGTCTACATCCAGGAAGTGGTCCTGGGTGGCTCTGCCTTCATTAACCCGAGGCCACTCAGGATCTTCACTCAGAAAGGAGGAGCTGCCTCTCTCATGGCGGGGCGCCACTCGGGGCGCTGAGAGCCCAGTGGGGCTGGGAGAAAAGCAGGCGCGAGGTTGCTGCGGGGTGACGGTCAGATACTGCACGACATTGGTGAGGACAGGGGTAGAGGATGGCGCGTACCACCCACTGAGTGCTGAAAGAAGCAGCTGACCACGTCATCTCATGTACACACCCCGCCACCAGCCTACAGGGAAGGCCTAGTCGCATTTACTGTCTTGCAAATAAAGCCACACGGGTGCAAGCTCCCATTTACTGAGTACTTGTCGCAGGCCGGGTCACCGCTGAGGCACACCGTCTCCTGGTCCCTATTGTACAGGGTTGGGTCTTCAAGGTCACAGGGGTGTAAGCAGAGACGGCCACAGCGCGCTCTGCGACCCTTAAGTCCCCACTTCGGGGCGTTGGAAGTGGGATGAACCCAGCGGCTCGTTGTACAGACGGAGAAAAGCAAGGCCTGAGGAGGTCAGGTAACCTGTTCCAGGTCCCACAGCTCAGGCCAGATGCTGGGGAGGACCCAGCCACCCGGCCGCCCGGCTTCCTCCACGACGAGGGAGCCCCTCGGAAGCACCGCAGCACCCAGCGCGGCCGACCGGACCGCGGAGAGCCGCTTGCCCGCCCACTTGGCTCTGAAGTCCCGCCCTATCCACGCTAACCAAGAAGCCATTCGGGAGGCCCCGCCTCCCCCCACCCTTCGGAGGACCCCGAGCTAGGGGGCGTGGTTTCGCGTGCGCCTCCGCCCCGCGCCCCTCGCCCGGGAGCCGACTGCGCGCGCACGCGCCGAGGCCGCGGTGGTCTGGGGCTCCCCCGCGCTGCCGGGCCTGACGAGGCTCGGGTCGGGCAGGGAAGGGGCGGCCGGGCGGACTTGGCCCCGCGCCCTCCGCCCCCGTCGCCCCCGGCTCCTCTCGGCGAAACCCGAGCGCGCGTCCGACGCGGGGCCGCGTGACGCGCACCTGTCGGGGCGGGCCGCGCCTGCGGAAGAGGATGCGCAGGGCCCCAGCCTGGCCCGAGCCCGGCCCGTCGCGCCGCGCGCCCCGCGCCGCTGCCGACATTTCCCGGAGAAGCGGCCGGCTCTGACGGGCGAGATGAAGTAAGCTGCCTCCCCCGCTTGGTCTCCGGCTCCTTCGGCCGCGGGCGTTGTTGGTAGCCGGCCGGCGGCTGCGCGCCCGCGCGGGGCCGAGCCCGAGATCGCTGGGCCCCGCGAACCGGGAGGCTGGGCGCGCGCGGCGTGAGCTCCTCGGGCCTTTTGCTGGGAATCATCTCGCGTCTGTGCTCGGACTCCGGCGGGGGCCAGAGCCCGCCCGAGTTCCCTCCCAGCCCCGCGCCCTCAAAATATCGTTCACTTCCTCCCCTGCAGATCCCTTGGCTGCAGGGGGCAGCCAGGCCCCTCGAGGCTAGTTTAGAAGGGCCAGCGGCGTTCCTTTTCCTAGGCTTTCTGGAAGTTGGTTCAGTGAGAGGAGGAACTCCCGGTGCTTTTTTTCCCCTGGGATCAGCTTAATCTTTGGCATTAGCCCTCAGGTTCCAGTCAGCGTTTGCAAGACACCCATCCAGCGAATAGTTTTCCAGAAGTGGATCTTTCTGCATCCCTGAAAATCAGCTCACTTAAACTTGAGTGTAGTCGGAAATGAGAACTTCTGGAAAGAACATAGACCTAAATTCTTTGCCCACCCAACCCCCTGTCCTCCCAACGGGGCCTGTGGCTCATGAAAGGGAACAAATTAGGGGAGACTGGTGTAGAGTGGGCATATTTTAAATTATTTTCTACATTCTCTGCAGTGATGGATGGTGCTTAGACTTTTTGAGCTTATGAGGCTAATCTTTTGGTAAGTTTTAGGACCACCTGAGGTAAAAATACTCCCTGTTTGGCATGAACAGAGCTCATTTTTCAGAGTACTTTGTGAAACTTTTCTTTGAGGTACATGACTGCCCCACAAATAACCACTCTAGGCAAACATTCAGGTTATTTTTATCCAAATATGGAGTTCACTAAGTTACTCTTACAGTCAGATGGTTTTAGGTCATCTAAAAGGGAAGCCAAGAGGCACCTTTGGTCATCAGTGGCCTAGCCACTTCTCACTTTATTCATGGAATTTGAACAAGGTAAGATGTCACTGATGCCAGATTTCCCCGTGGATTCTACCAGACCCTAACCCAGGGGCAGAGCAGGAAGTCTGGTTTTGCTTTTTGCTTCCTTGAGTTGGGAGCCAGGTGGCTCTCTGTGTGGGAGAGCTCTTAACACTATTGCCCGCTAAAGTATTTTCACGGCCATGATCTGGGTTTTTTTGGCCCAGTGTTGAAATGAGGCGGATGGATCCCCATTTCACAACTGGAGAAGAGGCCCTGGGTAGTTAGGTGAAAGGCCTATGGCTACAGAGTGAAGGGGTTTATGCCCCTATTCTTTAGGCCAGATTATAAATCCCTCAAGAGCTGGAGTGGGGACTTTGAACCTTTTTAGCATGATATTTCTTTGGTTTTTCATCAGTATGATTGGAAGGTCATGAAGCTGTTGATGAGCTGTTCCTTGGCGTTTTTTCTGTTGTGGGCTGCTTAATTAATCTTGTAGCAGTTCCAAGAAGCTAGCAAGAAAAGTGCCTTTACCCATGCTGCTGTTGGTTTAATAATGATAGAAGCTAACATTTCTTGGGCGCTTTGCTGTATGCCAGGTATCCTGCCACGTACTTTATATGGATTGCCTCATTTTGCTCTTCTTATCGACTTGTTTTCCTACTCTGTGGTTGCAACACATGAGAGAAGTAGACTATATACACCACCGTTGTTCCAGTCTCTTAGAGGAACAGAATCGGTGTCCACACCAATACAGTGTTTTAAATTTCACCGCCTGGGGCTGTGGTCCGCGTTTTCCTGGTAGGTGGGAGCTCAGTGCTGAAGCCAGACTGCCCGTATTCACATCTGATCGCCTCTGAGCTGCCCGCCCTTCGGTCATTTTCCCCTCTGTGCCACCTTGGTTTCCTCTGTACTCATTCTAAAAATGGGCATAGTGGTGCCTGTCTCATAGGTTTTGGCAAGAATTTAACTCCAGGGATAAATGTGAAGCTCTCGTATCTGGTGTATAGTGAAATACTTGTAAATGTCTCTTTTATTATTAATAGTGTGACAGGAAGCTGTGTACTATGTCACGGCACTCGAGGTCAGCAGGAGGCATGTCTTCCTTCATGCCACCATTCCGATGCAGAGTGCACCTTCTGTGTGCTGGGCCCTGTTTTGGATACTGAAGAGAAGCACAAAACCCCCTGCCCTGGTTGGCACTCACATTCTTGAGGGGAGGGGCAGCAGAGAATAAACCCAACAAATACACTTTCCACAGACAGTATATTAGAGACCGATACGTACTGCGGAGAGAAAGCAGGGAGTGAGATGGAGGTGGGAGGTTTGCGGTTTTGCGGAGTCGGCTGAGGAAGCCTCACGGAGAAGGTGACATTTCACCAAAGAATTCAGGTCAGGGAGGGAGTGAACCGTGTGGACATCGGCAGGGAAAAGTAGGCCAGGCAGAGCAAACAGCAAGTACAAAGGCCCTGAGGTAGGAGGATGGGAGGCTGGAGCCCAGAGAGGGGCAACTGGCAGAAGAGATCAAGGAGGTAATGGGTAGGAGGCCATAAAGAGGCCACTGAGCGTCTTGTTCAGGGAAGGGCAGAAACGGGAGGCCAATTGGGTGGTTCCTACAGTAATCCAGACAGAGGCGATGGTGGTTAGAAGCAGAGTGCAGTTGTGGAAGGTGGTGACTAGTTGTTTTTTTTGATGATAGAAATTACAGGATTTGCTAACAGATTGGATGACACTCCCCCCCCCCACCCAAGTTTCTGCCCTCAGCACCTGGAAGGGTAGAGTTGCCATTTACTCAGGCTGGGGAAATCTGCATCTGGAGCAGGTTGGCGGAGAAGTCCGTTCCATTTTGAACATAGTGAGTCTTGTGGGCATCCAGCTAACAGTGTCAGAGTAGCAGTTGATTGGCTGAGCCTGGAGTTGAGGGGGAGAAAGCCCAGAATGGAGATGAAGACCTGGTGGTGTATGCTGGTAAATGTGTAACGACTCCGTAGGGTGGGGATTGGTGACGGGGAGGAAGCCTGATTTACAGCATTTGCCAGTATCTGTGGTGCAAAATTCCTGCGCTGGCCACGGCAAACACCCCAGTACAGAGTATCTTCGTCTTACAGATACAATAGATGTCAATAATGTCAAGAGCACAGGTGGAGAGTAAAATGTAGTCAAATAATTAGGAAATGATGAGCAATAATAAGTATTTATTGCTTTTGTTTTTAATACAGTTTATTTGGTTATAAACTTGTGCGATTTGGTTTTTAATAATGGCTGAGTTTAATAGCTGGCTTGAAAAATTCCTGCAAATGCAGCAGTTGAATCTTGTGTGTGGTACAAGGCGGCTGCAGCACCCCCCGGGGTCACAGGGACCCGAGGCACCTAAAGAGGTGACGGGTCTAAGGATTCTCTGAGATCAGGGAGGGAAAAGGGCCCCAGAGCCTGATCTTGCAACTCTTGTCGCCAGTCTAGCCCCAAGGGGAACAAGTAGGGGAGGGATACAGGTCTTACAGCAGCTGAAGGGCTTGGCTTGCATGGCCGTGTTTGGTGCCGATGGGCCCGAACAAGGAGAGGAGTGCAGGAAAAACGCTTGAGTGAGTGATTATAGACGGGACTGGGCACATCCCCTCCCGCTTTGGTTAGAAATGATCTTCAGTTTGAACTCTCGTTTACTCCCACACATTCTTTCGACAGTTCCAAACTCCCAGGCTGTGATTTGAAGAAAACTTCCCTCCTTCCTGCTTGGCAAACAGAAGGTAGAGGTCAGAGGTGTCAGTGTGGTGTGGGGAAAGGGAACAGGGCTGCAGCAGCCACTGACCTTTAGCTCCCCGCTCCTTTCTCCCGCCCCTTGTGTGCTGGGAAGAGAGGACCAGAGCTGTTTCTGCCTGTGGTTTACCAGACACCGCCCTGCCCCCGGAGCCCCAGCACACGCTGTGTCCGTGCTAGGACGGGTCAGGCCCGGCTGCAGGGGTGCTCCCCGGAAACAAAGACTGGAACCCTGATTCTGATCCAAACCCTCCGGCTGGCCAGGTCAGCGCTCCCAGCTTTGGGAATGTTGGCAGAGCTGTACTTTAAAAGGTGAGTCCCCCAGGATGCCTGATGGGCACCCCTCCGGCTGGGTTGGGGGCCTGAAAGATGCCCAGGGCTGTGGCCATGTGCCCCGTCAGGCCTGCCGCTAAGATGAGCCTGTCCGAAGAAGGTCTTTTCTCCTCCCCGGAGGCGACCCCCACGGCACCTGCGCTTCCGGGGTGTAGTGTGTTCCTGGCAAGTACCTTCAATAAGAATTGTTGTAGGGGCGCCTGGGTGGCTCAGATGGTTAAGCGTCTGCCTTCGGCTCAGGTCATGATCCCAGGGTCCTGGGATCGAGTCCCACATCGGGCTCCCTGCTCCTTGGGAGCCTGCTTCTCCCTCTACCTCTCTCTCTCTGTCTCTCATGAATAAATAAATAAAATCTTTAAAAAAAAAAAAAAGAATTGTTGTAAATGAAATTGCACCCTCCACACGCTTAAATTAGGGCTTCAGAGAGTTTTGTCTGAGCTTCTGAGTGACACGTAGTTATCAGCCCCTCATTTCCTGTTGAGTCCTCTTTCCCTGGCCCTGCTGCCTGCCCGGGTCTAAGGTGCTGAGCCCCTAACTGCCCCTTGCAAAGGCGGAGCGCTGGCATCTCCCTGATAATAGAGGGCTTGTCCCCCTCCCATGGGGAGCACACGATCTGGGGGCAGCGAAGGGGCCGTCCTCCGGCGAAGCCTCTTCTGTCGCAGATGAGGAACCAAGGCCTAGGCTAGAGCTCCTCAAACTTTTCACCAGTGGTTTTCTTATTTACTTACTCATTAAAAACAGAAGCCGTGGGCGCCTGGGTGGCTCAGTTGGTTAAGTGACTGCCTTCAGCTCAGGTCATGATCCTGGAGTCCCGGGATCGAGTCCCGCATTGGGCTCCCTGCTCAGCGGGGGGTCTGCTTCCCCCTCTGCCTTCTTCCGTCTTGTGCTCTCTGTCTCTCATTCTCTCTCTCTCAAATAAATAAATAAAATCTTAAAAAAAAAAAAAAAAAACAGAAGCCGTTCACGGCAGTGCCAGCTGTTGGAAGGCCACCTCCGTGCTCGGGGCTCACTTCAGCGTGTAACTTTAGGAGGCGTCCTTGGGCCGGTCCTCCGGGAGCCTGTGCGGAGGTGGGAGGCCGTGCTGCAGAAGGCCCCCGGGGGATGCGTGCGAGCCATCTGTTTTCCCTGTTGCCTCACCCCCGCTCGCGGGCTGGGGCCCGGTTCTTTTTTCTTTTTTTTGAAGATTTTTATTTATTTGACAGAGACAGCGAGAGCAGGAACACAAGCAGGGGGAGTGGGAGAGGGAGAAGCAGGCTCCCCGCCGAGCAGGAGCCCGATGCGGGGCTCGATCCCAGGACCCCGGGATCATGACCTGAGCCGAAGGCAGCCCCTTAACCGACTGAGCCAGCCAGGTGCCCTTGGGGCCCCGTTCTTGACTTGGGTGGGCGGCTTCTCTGAGCCTGTTTGTGTCCCTGTCGGGGCAGCGGGGAGGACAGCTGTACCCATCGCTGTCTGCCCCCCCTCAGGGCAGGGCATCGGCCCTGGGCCGGGAGTGGGACGTGAATGCCAGTTTACTCCTCTGCGCTGCCTCCTGCAGCCCCCGAGAGCAGGGGCGTGCGCAGGTTCTCCTGACAGCAGTGGCCTTGTGCCCTTCGGAGCCACGAGGGGCCTTCCGTTTAGCGAAGGTGGTTAACATCTGCGTGGGGAGTTGTGACCCGTGTCACCCACAGCTCATCCTTCCAACCCCCGTTTAGTTCCGTGGTATTGGCCCTGCTTCATAGTTAGGAAATGTGGGCCCAAACTGAGTAGGTGACTTAAGTAGATCCCACAGCTGGCAGGAGGTCTTGAGCCTGGTCCTCTGCCCCAAGTGCCACGTTCCCCCACTTGACTGAGGAAGCTGCTGAGCACAGTGACTGGGGGCTCCGGCTTTGGGACATGCCAGTTCTGCAGTATTCCGGGGTGGGGGTCAAGGTCCTGGCCCTTGGGGCTCCCTCGCCTGCCTGTCCGGGCTCTGAGGTTCCTGAGCTCCTCCTCTTGTGCCCGGCACGTCCAGGGCCCTGGCTGCCCGTACCGGATCAGGAGCTCTGAGATGCAGCTTGCCAGCTGGAGGCTCCTCCTTCTCCAGGCTGTTCTCTGGGCTTCAGATTTCTCGCTGCCTCTTTCCCGCACTGACCTTGCAGCTTTTTCTTCCCTCCAGACAGGGGCGATTGCCAGTTCAGGAAGAAATGCATGAAGGGCCAAGGACGGGGATTGGGAAGCAGGAGAAGAAAGTAGAGTGGTCCTGCGGCCCATCTGATTTGGGAGTGAGTGTGCAGGTGAAGGGAGTGGACGGGGAAGCCTGGGAGGCCACGCAGCTGGTCCCTGGATCCTCCGGTTAAAGCCCCAGTAGTGGAAATGTCTGGTATGCAGATACTGCTGTTGGACCCTCACCTTGGTTTGGCTGCTGACTGAGAGAGATGAGGAAGAAGCAGAGGGAGAAGTGGGGTGCGGGGTGCTGCTGTCGGTCAGAGGGCAGCTCCGGTCCCTCAAGATGGAGGACAGTATAGGGATGCAGGAAGGTAGGCTGGCCAGGTATCTCTCTAAACCTCAGTTTCCCTACCCGAACAACAGATTAGAGCCTTATCGTTGAGGGTCGCGTTACTCCTTCATCTGGAAACGCCTGCTGTCAGTAATCTTGAGTCCTCCTTCCCTGCTCCAGCGCCCCAGGCTGGGCTCCATTGTCCCACTATTTCCGAGAGCCGAGTTGCTGACCATGATTACTTTCCCCATCACCACTTCTCCCTTTCCCTCAAAGCACGGGCCTTGCTGGGAAATGGGAACAGGAGAGCCGCAGAGTAAGAATGGGGCACATTAAGCCCCACAGCCTTGGTCAGAACAGAAGGCAAGTGAAAGCAAGGCCTCTGGTGCATTTGTGGCAGGTCCGAGGCCTCTGCCCTTTCATATGTGTCAGCTGCTTTAAATGAGGCTGGAAAACAGCCAAGATGTGAGGCTCCCCTCGGGGAGGCTGCGGCATGCGCTTGCGGGGTGGCAGCGTGGGGGCCAGAGAGCCTGGTGCCTTTCCCGCTCCCCGCTTCCTCTCCCGGGCCCCTTCACCACCCGAGCCTCAGCTTTGCTCCCTGCAGAAGGGAAACGATCATAGTATCCATTCCACTGGTGTTTTTTCAGGGCTTTTCTCTGGACGCACTAGATCTTCTGCACATAAGGACTTAGTTCGGTGTTGCTGTTGTCATTGGCAGACCACAATGCCTCTGTAGTGCTTCCTGGGTGGTAGGCGGTGTCCTGAGCATTTATAAATACTAACTCATTTGTTCTTACACTAACCATATGGCGTAGCTCGCTGTTACCCCCACTTCAGATGAGGAAACTGAGGTATGGAGAGGCTAAGTAACTGTCCAAGGTCCAACAGTAAGGAGTTGAGCTGGGATTCAACCTCAGTCGGTTCCAGAGACTATGTTTTTATTTTATTATTTTATTTTAATTAGTTAATTTAAAGTAGGCCTCACACCCAGCATGGAGCCCAGTGTGGGGCCTGAGCTCATGTCCCTGAGACCAAGACCTGAGCTGAGACCAAGAGTCGGACGGACTCTTAACTGACTGAGCCACCCAGGCGCCCCCAGCGTGTATGTTTTTAATCACTACACTGTAGCAGTTACTAGTCATTGTTTTGTGCTTGGAGCCCGGTGGACATGGGAAAAGCAAAGGGAGGAGTGAGAGGGGCAGAGCATATCTTCTCGTAGTTCCAGCCATCACCGGAGGGCCTGCTACCTATTCCCGAGCTGCCCCGATGGTCCTGGCACCCTGCGCTCATGGATGAGACTGGCTGGGGTCAGAGAGTGGACAGCTCCAATCCCGTGGCCGCCCTGTGGGCCTCCCTGGTGCTTCCTGCAGCACAGTGGCCCGTCTCCAGCAAGTGGCCTACCACCTTCCCGGCCATAGTCCCTGTTTACAGGGTAGGCTCCCTACCCACCAGCTTCCTGGCACAGAAGCCAAGCTGCTGCAGAGGGAGGGGCAAGCTATGGGATTATAACATTTTTCTGAGAGAAAACACGTGGTGGTTTTTTTTGCCAGGCAGGAAATGTTTGATAGCCTAGAGATGTGTTTACCTCCACATCCCAGCCACCTGAACCATGTCTGATCCTTCCTTGTTCCTTGTCTGTCTTACCTCTGCCCAGGCACCCTGGCTGGTGGAAGATGCTCACAGTGGCAATGTGCATGGCCTTCGTGGCTTGCCTGCAGGCCCAGGAGCTCCAGGGACATGTCTCCGTTATCCTGCTGGGAGCGACTGGGGACCTGGCCAAAAAATACTTATGGCAGGGACTGTTCCAGCTGTACCTGGATGAGGTGGGGAAGGGCTACAGTTTCAGCTTCCATGGGGCTGCCCTCACGTCCACCAAGCAGGGCCAGGAGTTCATCACCAAGGTCCTGGAGTCCCTCTCCTGCCCCGAGGACATGGCGCCCGGGCGCTGTGCCCAACTCAGGGGCCAGTTCCAGCAGCTGAGTCAGTACCACCGTCTGAGGACGAGTGAAGACTACATGGCCCTGAGCAAGGACATTGAAGCACAGCTCGAACACGAAGGCCTCCGGGAGGCTGGCAGGGTTTTCTACTTCTCGGTGCCACCCTTCGCCTATGCGGATATTGCTCGCAGCATCAACAGCAGCTGCCGCCCGGGCCCGGGTGCCTGGCTGCGGGTTGTCCTGGAGAAGCCCTTTGGCCACGACCGCCTCTCAGCCCAGCAGCTGGCCACGGAACTTGGGAGCTTTTTCCGAGAGGAGGAGATGTACCGGGTGGACCATTACCTGGGCAAGCAGGTGAGCTTCAGCGGGGAGCTTGCCAGGGATGGAGTGAGCTGGGCGTGGGCGGACCCCGTGGACAGAGCCACACTGGTGCTTGTGGGATGAGGCCCCGAGCCATTGTGAAATCGGAGCTCCCATGGTTGTCCTAAAGGTGGGCAAGTGGTGAGAGGCTGAAGGAAAAGCCGAGCAGCAAGGGCAGGATGCGTGGCCCTTGTGCACGTGGCCAGAGCTTTGTTTCTCATTGCCCTGAGTCCTCTGCACAGGTTCGGCCTGGCTTCCAGTGGGTCGTGGTGTGGGAACTAACTTACTCCACACCCATCTGCCCTTTGTCAGTATCTCTGTCTTCCTGAGTTTTGTTTTGAGCCAGAAGGCTGGTAACAAGATCCTACGGTGAGCAGGGACCCTAAGTCCATTCTTCCCAGCCAGGTTCTGTGGAGCCTGGCGCTGAGCTCCTGGGTGATGCGGGCAGGCTGGCCACTTCACTCTGAGCATGCCCTCCGAGTGCCTCGGGAACATCTTTTCCTAGAAACCGCAGCAGAGGGCACACTGCGCGGTCTTCTCTGGTGTGGACCAGGCTGGTGAGCCCAGGACCCTGTGGGTGGGCACCTCATAGTCTTCCAGGACAGAGGCATCGCCTTCTAGCCAGCCCTGTTTGGAGCTGCAAGGTTCCCAGAGTGTGCCTCAGACCTGCATCTGACATGGTGAGGTGTTCACTTGTTTCTGGGAAAATGAGAAGAGAACACTTCCTGAATGTATCCAGTCTGAAGTTTTTCTTGCTCCATTTTTGGTGTTAAAATATCTTTCATGAAAAGTTGATGGTAATAGAAGGTAAGTAATCTTAAATATTTTTTTTTCCTTGCAAAATAAAAAGCTGGAAACCCTTGTGGAGGTCACTTAACAGTTTTTGGAGTCTGTATGGAGCTGTGAAGTCCTAAGGCCCAGGGACGATGGTGCCTGAAAGCATCTTCTCCGAGCAGGGTTAGAGAAGTTGGGGCCTTTCCTTAGGGTCAGGATTCCTTCTTCACCCTGAGAACCGGCAGCATAATCGGTCTCCTTCCCTGGCAGGCCGTTGCTCAGATCCTGCCTTTCCGAGACCAGAACCGCAAGGCCTTGGACGGCCTCTGGAACCGGCACCACGTGGAGAGGGTGGAGATCATCATGAAGGAGACCGTGGATGCAGAGGGTGCGTGAGTGGTCCCCCCGCTCCGAGGCCTCCACCTGCCCTGTGCCTGGTGAGGTGTTGGGTCAGGCAGGGCTGGAGGACCTCTGCCCAGCGTCTGCGCCTTGGCTGGTGCTTCTCAGAGGGAGGTCTGTGCTGGCGTGTGGTCTCCCTCCAGGGCCTGCCGTGTGTGCCCAGGTCTGGGCCGTGCTAACCCCTGGCGTGTCTGCAGGCAAAGCCCCGTGTAGTGCTCCCTGCCTGCAGGGAACACAGACCTGGCAGTTAACCTGAGTTTTACGTGGACGTGGTGCAGACCCTCCGAGCCGCATGAGGGCTCCTCAGACCCTGTCCACCGTCCGCCTCGAGGCTTCTCGCCTGCGCCTCACCTCCATCCGTCCTGTTTGTCGGTTCCTAGCTTGGCTGCCGCTCTCTCGGGGAGCTTTGCTCAGGGGCCTACTCGACAAGGTCCACTCCCCTCGGGCCCTCAGAGCGCCACGTGCCTCCCTTCTCCGCCCTCCAGGCTTTCCTGGGTCTCCTCCAGGCCCAGGGCGCCTCTCTCACCAGACCCTGGGTGCCGGGCCCCTCCTCTCTGGCTCCCGGCACCACGTCAGACGTCCGAACAAACACCGAATGAATGAGCGGTGGTGACCCGGGGGTGTGGGACCTGTCCCTGCCGGGTGGCCTCAGAGACCCATCACTTGCTCATCGGTGAGTTGGCTTGTCGATGCCAGCAGCAGCCCCTGAGGCTCCCTGGGGCTCCCCACCTGTTGGGAGCGTGTTGTTATGGTCAAGGCATCCGTTCTTACCCAAGACAGTAAAAGCTAATTCTTCTTACGTCAGTCCCCCCAGTGGCCAAATGAGGTGGGTCCTATTGTCAGCTCCCACCTACGGATGTGGTTTGGTGATGTGCCCAAGGCCCCGGGGCAGGAGGTGGTGGGGCCAGGTCCTCGGGGTGTGGTCTGGCTCTGCCCCCAGTCCGTCCCGCTCGCTGCTCTCTGCAGTCTGAGCTGGAGTGCCCGAGGCCACTGTCCCCACCCCTCAGTGTGCCCCTGGGCCTTCAGACCCAGATGGGGGTCCGGGAGGTCTGTCTCCTTCTATTTGCCTTTTCCTCTTTCTCCTTCCTTTGGTTACTCTCTCCAGCTTCTCTCGCTTCCTCTTCAAGTGTGTATCCAGTGCTGGAGGCTCTGTGTGAGGGTGTGAGGTTCACTGGGAGAGGGTATCTTGGTACAGACTCCCAAATGAATGAGACAGGCAGGCAGTGGGGGGTGGGGGCCTAGGGCCGGGCTCCGTGAGCCAGACCTGAGGGCATTGCTGTCCTTGAGAGGAGCTCGCTTTCTCCAATCGGGAGCCCATACCAGAACAGAGGCCCTCTCCCCGCTGCACTGAGCCTTCGTGGGTCTCGGGAACCTGCCCCGACGCTTCCATATTTCCCTCCTGTCCTCGGCAGGGGCTCAGGGGAGGGTTTCCTCCTCGTGCCTGTGTCCTTGTGGGGGTGAGCGCCGGGCCTTGCTCTTGCTTCATCTGCAGAGAGGTGAACTTCAGATCTGGCGCTGAGAGCGTGGGTCGGGATGGGAAGGTGCGGCTGTCACCCTTCTGTAGGCCAGCACCAGTCTCTGCCTGGACTTGGCTCAGCCACCGGCAGGGCTGGGACACCGGGACCTCCCCTGCCGCCCCCGTTCCTGGCAAGTAGTTCCTGTGCCCACCCTGGGCTGGGGAAGAGCTGTGATGTCTGGAGTTACCAGTTGTACTCTTGCCCTTTATTCCTTCCAACCCTCCCACCCCATTTCCCTTTTGGTTTCTGACATCATTTGCAGGTTTTTTGTTTTGTTGTTGTTTTTGTTGTTGTTTGCCGGGATCCCTACGGAGCCAGGGGCCAGGCAAATTGCAGGCCTGCTTATCCCAGCAAAGGTACTTTTGGATTTTGAAGAAAGGAAAGGAGAAGTCATGACAGAAAGGCAGGCAGTGGCCTGGGCAGGTCTATTTGCCAAGGCCTGGCCTGAGGCAGGGAGGAGCTCAGGTTTGGATAGCAGGAGACAGCTGAGGTCAAGGAGGGAGGGCACAGTGGCTCTGCCTTCAGGGCTGCTGGGTGGGACCAAAGCAGAGGCCCAGCTGCCTGCAGGGTGTGGGTTCTGAGGGGAAGGTCTCACTGCTGCCGTGACCCAGAGCACAAGGCTTTTTTCAGTTCAACCCAGAGCAGGCAGGCAGCAGGGGACCCACTGGCCCCTGAGGGGCTTGGGACCAGTAAGGGTGTGGCCAGCCGGCTGGGTCAGCTGCCTGTCCTTGTCGGAGATGGCCGGTGGGACTGCAGCTGTCCTGGGGGTTGGATCTCCTTGGCCGGCCTGTTTGCCTGCCAGTTGCATGCTCGGGCCCAGACCAGGGTAACAGGGGCTGACTTCCTGCTACTGTGCTCATCCCCATAGCAACTGGGGCCTCTGGCAACAGTGAGTTCTCCCTGTCGCCTGGGCCTTGGGGACCCAGAAGGACGAGCATTCTCTGCATGCCGAGAAAGTGGCCTGGTGCAGCTCTGGAGGCCCAAACACTGATCCTCACTGTCCCCTCGGGGTGATGCTTTGGAGCCCGTCCCTCAGGGGGCCCCTTATAGACTTTAGTTCAGGCTGGAGAGAGAGGACAGGAGATGTGAGCCCTGCAGCCCTACCCCGCATGGCCAAGGAGCCCTGTGACCGGCACATCAGGCCTGGGCTGTGCCTTCTCCTGGGACTGGGGATGGGAAGTGGGCGGGAGGAAGGCCTGCCCTCCCGCGGGGGGTCACGGCGCCTTGCGGTGGTTCCGTGTGCTTAGCGGGCCAGCTGCGGCAGTGAGACTGGACGTGGCCTGGATGTTTCTGAGGCGGGATTTAGAGCCCAGCAGTCTGACGGGAAGCTTCAGAAGGGCCGATCCCCTCACCGGATCCCCCACCGCGGCCAGGGCCTGCGCAGCCCTTGCAGACTCCTGTGTGGGGAGGCTCCGGAATGGCCCGGCTCCTGGTGGCATGCCAGGCCTGGGGAACGGAGCGCTCCTGGCCCCGAGCTGCTGCAGGCCCCGGGAAGGGGACTTCTGAGCCGCAAGGTCACCCCCCAAACTTCCGAGTGGGTGAGGCTGGCTGTCCCCCCTCCGTGGCTGCGTGAGCCCGGGCGAGTCTGCTGCAGTGTCCCGGCGCGCACAGCAGGATAGAGACAGCAGGGAGGGGAGAGCATCCTTCCCTGGTCCCAGGGCGCCCCCCCTCCGCCGTTCCCCTCAGTCTCATCTGGGGCACCGCTCTCAGAGCCACAGAAACCCTGGGGGGCCGGGGTCTCCTGAAGCTGCAGCACCCTGGGCTGTACGAGGAGTGACCTTGGCTGGGCCACTCAGCCGCGGGGTAGAGATGACCCCTGCTGGCCCTCATTGTGGCCGCTGGGAAGCCCCGCAGGAAGGAGGGCTGTGTCACGAGTGGCCTGAGGGGCAGCCATCCGGCTGGGCTGCCCTCTCTTCTGGGGGCGCGGGAATGTGATCCAAGGTCTGTGGCCCCTCCAAACCCCAGCCTCTGACCACTGCGCCTGTGGCCGCGGGGTCTGTATAGACCCTTGGTGGTTGGCTTCCTGCCAGGATGTGCTTGGAGCATCTCTGCATCTCTTTGCTGCCCTACTTTCCTCTCTGGGGGGAAGGCTTTTTTTTTTTTTCTTTTGGCAGGAAGAAAGAGGGAGACTTCCCGAGGATGGTGTAGCTGTCCCTGCCTGGGAGGGTCCCTGTTCCCACACTGGGGAAGGAGCATGGTGCATGCTGACCCCTGAGGGTCGGAATGGCCGGGTCGTGCCTCTCACACAGGGACCAAGGCAGCCTGGGTCCTCCCAGGTGCACGCCACCTGTCCCGCTGTCCTGCCTGGTGTGTCCCCTCCTGCAGGGCTGTCTGCAAGGTGAGCTCAGGGCAAGCTGCCCAGCCTCCGGCCAGCCAGCAGACCTGCTCTCTCCTCGGCCCTCCCTGCTTTTTATTTTTAGTTATCCCCAAAGGTATTGGGAGGGATCACAGCGAGCTTTCAGTTTTGTTGTTCTTAACTCCATGTTTTCCTGGGAAAACCCGGATCTCCCACGGCATGGAGGCAATGGGGAGGGGGTTTCTGGTCCCAGTTGTGAGGGGTGCATCCTCAGCACATCTCTGGATAATGGTGCTGACCCCCATTACCTCTTTCTCTCTCTCTCTCTCTCTCTCTCGGGGTTGTTTTAAGGATTAAATGAAATCACATACATGGAAATACTTTACAAATGGAAATGCTGTTCTTCCAAGTCAGCAAGGAGGGGAAGTGGCGGTGTTCGCCGCCGTCCCCGTGACTTCTCTGTGACTCGTGCTGGCGGATGTATAGACCCCTAGTTGGTCCGAAACACTCCTTTGCGTCCGTTCTTCACCCAATATCGTCTCTCTGTCATAGATGTACGTGAATATGTATTTAAACTTCCATGTTTCGACAGTCTGTACAGTGTATTAAGTTCTGCATTTCTGTTCAGTTTTGTTTGTATCACGGAAAATGAATTGCCCTATTAGGCATTTTGGCTGTTTTCACTTTTTGCTATTTTAAATAGTACGTTGCAAGCTTTTAAAAAATTAGGTTATAATTCACGTACCATAAAATTTACCATTTTAAAGTGTACTATTCAGTAGTTGTTAACACATTCACAAAGGTGTTCAACCACTATCATTCTAGAACATTTATGAGCATTTAAAAAAATATTTTTCCTTTGAAAATGGTTATGAAGTGGGGTTACTAGGCCACAAGGTGGAGATGACTTTATAGCTCCTGTTACATCTTATTAGACTGTTTTCTAGAACATCTGCAACAGTGTGTCCATACCTAGTTTTCCTATAGCTTTGCCGGAATCGGGTGCTACTGTCCCTCCTGTCCTTGCCTGTTTGGGGGGTTTGTGGGAGTCCTCTTTTTTTTTTAATATTTTATTTTTAAGTAATCTCTATACCCAACGTGGGGCTCAAACTCATAACCCCGAGATCAAGAGTTGCACGTTCTACTGGCTGAGCCAGCCAGGCACCCCGTGGGAGCCTTCTTCAAGGACGCGGGACACATCTTCTCTTGCCTTCCATGGGATGCTACCCGATGCAGGTTTGAGGGGCAGCACAGCCGAGGGGCAAACCGGTGGGTCTCCATGCTGGTGATCCTGTGATCTTGTGATCTTGGGCAGCGCTGGACTTGAGCCATTGGGAAGCCAGGTTTATGGGGGTCGTGCTTCCAGTTGTCCAACCTGGTTGAGCTTTTTTCTGCCCTTGTTTATACATCATTGAGTTTTTCACCCTCAACTTTCAATCTAGGAAAGGATACCAGGAGTCAAAATAGATCATTTTCAGGAAAAATCGGTCCACAATAATTGATGGTCACTAGGGAAAAATGGAGTGGTTGGCATGGTCAGGAGAGCTGGCCCCGACTCGACTTCCTGCCTGTGGCTGGCCACATGGCTTCTCCCAGAGAGGTGAAAAGGCAGAAGGAACCGGGAAGGGATGGAAGGCTGTGCTAAACACGGGCGCCCCCTGAAGCTTGCAATTAAGGAATAAAGGAAGCTCTCTTTTACACAGCGGGTAGCAAACCTGTGAAATGCAGTCTCCCCATGGATTGAGAGAGGATAAAAATAGGAAGAGGGCTACTGAGGGGTTTGCTAAACTAATGAATAGCAAACAGATAACAGGGCTTTTAAGGACTCTGCTGTGTTCTCTCCCTCAAAAATTCATCTGTTCTCATTCTAAGTGGTGTAAGGTGGTATCTCAATGTGGTTTTGATTTGGAGAGGTTGTGGAGAAAGGGGAACCCTCTTACACTGTTGGTGGGAATGCAAGTTGGTACAGCCACTTTGGAAAACAGTGTGGAGGTGCTTCAAAAATTTAAAAATAGAGCTACCCTATGACCCAGCAATTGCACTTCTGGGTATTTACCCCAAAGACACAGATGTAGTGAAAAGAAGGGCCATATGCACCCCAATGTTCATAGCAGCAATGTCCACAATAGCCAAACTGTGGAAAGAGCCGAGATGCCCTTCAACAGATGAATGGATAAAGAAGATGTGGTCCATATATACAATGGAATATTACTCAGCCATCAGAAAGGATGAACACCCAACTTTTACATCAACATGGATGGGACTGGAGGAGATTATGCTAAGTGAAATAAGTCAAGCAGAGAAAGTCAGTTATCATATGGTTTCACTTATTTGTGGAACATAAGGAACAGCATGGGAGGACATTAGGAGAAGGA
>NC_138372.1:6118671-6130056 GCF_054177405.1 Leptonychotes weddellii
ATGAACCGTGAGAGACTATGGACTCTGAGAGAAAAACAGGGTTTTAGAGGGGAGGGGGAGGGGGGATGGGTTAGCCCGGTGATGGGTATTAAGGAGGGCACGTATTGCATGGAGCACTGGGTGTTATACGAAAACAATGGATCGTGGATCACCACATCAAAAATTAATGATGTATGGTGACTAACATAACATAATAAAATTTTTTTAAAAATCCATCTGTTCTTAAAGCTTTAACTATCCCATTTATACTCTCAAACCTGTAATTCACTGATTCCAGGACATACTTTTTTTTTTTTTTTTTTTACGTTTGAACATCTCCGAAGTTGTGTGTACCACTGATGGGGTGCCGTGGTCGACGTGGCCAGCGGCCTGTCTGTTTCTTGGTGGCTGTAAAACAGTGATGCTTTCGCCATCGTGGGCATTTTGGATTTGATGAAATCCAGTGTATCTCTGGCATTCGTTGCCTGTACAAGCTCGAGTCTTCTGCCTCTAGCCGGCCTTCTTGATATCGTCACTGGATGTCACCACTGCAGACTCAGCAAATTTCGAACATAAACCGTCATTGAATTTCTCTCAGGAAACACCAGCTATGTTTTCTGACTTCTTTATTTCCAGATGATGACGGAGCCCCTCTCTTGCAGCTCCTATAATAATACAGATGCTAGCCGGGATCTACCAGCCCCTCCTGAGTGCCAGGCACCGTTCCAAGCCCTGTAGATGTGTTAACTCATTCATGCTCACGGCAGCCCTACAAGGGAGGGCTGCCACTAGCCCCCATTTACGTGTGAGTTAGGGCTGCTCACGTGGGGCCGCAGAGCTGAAGGGCGGCAGAGCGGGTACTTGAACCCTGCACCCTGGCTCCAGAGACTGCACTCCAGGTCACGACTCCGAACGGCCTCTCAGATCCAGCCAGGCCCCACACAGCCTTTCCTCATCCCCTGACCAATGACTGCGTTTTCACCGTTACTTCATCTGCTGTGGCCCTTGTTACTTCCCGCATTTGCCCCGAATGCTGTCTTGCTGGTTACATCACCACCGGCCCCCTCGCTGTAAGCCCCTCTTGCAGGTAGATTGGAGATGGCCTCGTCCCACGGCACCTCTGGCATGGTTCCCCTTCCTGCTCTAACACTTGCTTTAAAAAGTCTTATTCGAGGGGCGCCTGGGTGGCTCAGTTGGTTAAGCGACTGCCTTCGGCTCAGGTCATGATCCTGGAGTCTCGGGATCGAGTCCCGCATCGGGCTCCCTGCTCAGCAGGGAGTCTGCTTCTCCCTCTGATCCTCCCCTCTCTCATGTTCTCTCGCTCTGTCTCATTCTCTCTCTCAAATAAATAAATAAAATCTTAAAAAAAAAGTCTTATTCGAAATACAGTTCCCCTATCAGACAATTTACCCATTTAAAGCATACAATCCAGGGGATTTTAGAGCATTCACAGCCGGCATCCACCGCAATCAATCTTAGAAGGTTTTTATCATCCTCAAAAGAAGCCCTGTACCCCTTATCCTCGTCCACATTCCCTCCCAGCCCCACGCAGCCGCCAACCCACTTTCTGTGTCTGTGGATTCCTGCCACGTCGTCTAAGTGACCTCACGCAGCAGGTGGCCTTTGTGTTTAGCTCCTCTCGCTGAGTGCACGGTGTCAGGTGCATCCCTGTGGCCATGCACGCCAGACCTTCTTTCTTGTGAGTAATATTCAACAGAATATTGGATAGACCACCTTTTATTCATCCATTCGTCAGCTGACGGACCCTTGGGTTGTTTCTACTCCTCGGCCGTTGTGAGTAGTTCGTGTACGTGTGTCCGCGTGCACGTATGTTTTCATTTCTGTTGCGTGTGCACGTAGGAGTGAAATTGCTGGATCACACGGTAATTCTGTTTAACTGGTTGAGGTCAAGAACTTTTAACAGCCCCTCAGACTTCTCAGCCTAGTTTCTAAGGCCCTTTCCATCCGTTCTTGATTTCTGCTCTTCTGAATCACAGACTTGCTGCTTCTGCCAGGCCGGGCTTACCGTTGTCAGACGAACTGTGTGTTGGGGTCTCTGTCCTCTGGTTCATGATAAGCACCCCAGCTAGGCTGTGGCCCAGAGCAGAGTCTGCTCACACATGTATTTCTTTGAGATACACAGTATTAAAAAAAAAAAAATTATTTGTGCACACTTAAAAATCACGAGATTTCTGGGGCACCTGGGTGGCTCAGTCAGTTAAGCGTCTGGTTTCGGTTTCGGCTCAGGTCATGATCTCGAGGTTGTGGGATCGAGCCCTGCGTCGGGCTCTGTGCTCAATGCAGAGTCTGCTTCAGATGCTTCTCAACCATACTGTAAGAACTCTGAAGACCAGAACCCTGTGGGGCTGGGGGAGCCCAGTCATTGTTTCAGTGGGGGGTGCTTTGGGCATTTGGGCTGGCACCATTGGGCTGGATTGTCCTGCTCTTTCAGGGTTTAGCATGGCTGGCCAGAGCTGCACCCCCAGGTTCTGGCTGAGAACAAAAGAGTCAGACTTCTACTGAGGACAGCGGTGCCTTCCTATGAGCGGGCTCCTGGCTTCATTTCTTGCCCCACGACCCGGGTGCTCCATCAGGTATGACATCATATTGGGCTACATTCAGGGCACGTTCTGCCAGTCATGGCTGGTCCTGCTTGCCATCCAGCTGGCATGAGTGAGCACCACAGGCCTGGTTGGGGCAGGTGGCTCAGGACTGGTGCCTAGGACCCTGGGTGGCCCCTGTAGGGGAGTGTGCGGGCCCAAGCAGGTCTAAACTAGGGGCCGCTTCTTTCTGCTCCTTTGAATTAAATATTGACTAGATAAAAAAGAATTCTTACTAAATATGTGTAGCATGAAGAAGTACGATATAACAAACACCAGTGTACCCACCAAGCCATTTTTAAAAAAGAGCTTTATTGTGTCCTTCCCCACATCTTATCCTATTTTCTCTCCTTTACTATTCCAGATTTTGGGTAGGTCACTCCCTTGCTTCTCTTTATTGTTTCTATGTAGGTCTGATTTCCTAGACAATATGTTGTTTAATTTTGAAGAAGACGCATACTGTATGTGTGCGTGTGTGTGTGTGTGTGTGTGAGAGAGAGAGTGTGGATCTTTTTGTTCCTTTATCCTGCATTTAGGATAATCTCTTCAGATCTGTCTTCCAATGACTGACTCTTTTCACCTGTTTCTAATCCATAAACCCATCCACTGAATTTCTAATTTCCAGTTGCATTTTTCATTTATCGAAGTTCTGTGTACACCGGTCCTCTTATATCCTATTTTCAAAATTAGTTTTTACGTTATCAAACCGAGCATGTTTCTTTCTGTCCGCATTACGATTTTGCGAGTGTGGACGTTCCTGTTCTCTGCCGTCCGGTGTCCCGTGGCGTGGCCATGCGGCTGCGTCAGGTGCCGGGCACGCAATGGTGGCAGACCGGTGAGCCCCCACTCTGCTGGAGCTGCGGGTGTGGCAGGGAGAGGACAGACGGACACCGAGTCAGTCAGCCGGGCTTGCGGGAGACAGGGCCCCCAGGAGCGCAGGCCAAGGCGTCCGTGACAGCCTCTAGAAGCCGAGACCTGAGGGACAGGCAGGAGTTACTGGGTGAATGAACCAGGCCCCAGTTCCAGCTGATCACACAAGGCCTTTGACAGATGATGACGACTCCTGCCATGATGTCCAGCTCTCTCCGTGACGCTCTGAGTTGGCCTGGGTGTCGGCAGGCTGCCGAGTATGAACCATGCCCGGTGCCCTATTGTGCGTTTGAAGCCTAAGCTGTGAGACTGTGGGATTGTACGTATTTGAGTCACTGCCGATCAGGCCTCATGCTGAGTTCTGGGGGACGCAGAGTGCTGTCGCACGTGCTGGCCCCGCTCCTGACTTGGCCTGTGCTGGCCCGAGACCTTCGACTCTGCCGTCGGGGCTGGAGCAGGCGTGATGGTGGGAGCTGCCCCGCGGGATCCTGGGAGGGCGAGCAGGAGGGGTGCGGTGAGCACCGGGCTGCCGCCGCGGGGCTCTGTGCCCCGTGTCCTCGGTGTTATTCTCCCTTACCCGCACAGGGACCCTGTCCACCTGCCAACCTGCTGTCTTCAGCTTAGACACACACAGAACAGAACTCATGGTTCCCCTCAGACTGGTCCTTTCCTGGGGTCCCCCCCACTGCCCATCCTTTGCGTAGACCCCAATTCTAGTCCCTCCCCTGGGCTCAGGCTTGTCACCAGCGGGCAGCAGCCAGTGACTTCTGATTCCACAACAGATCGTCCACTCCCTCCGGCTCCTCTGCTGCCCCTTCAGCTCCAGCCCGGTTGCCTTCCCTCGGGGCCACTGGCCACCGCGGAGCCGCCTCCTCGGGGCACCACATAGCCGCCTCCTTGGGCTCGTTGCTTCTGCATCCGTTCTTACCCCAGCGGGAATATACACCAGATCTTGTCTTTTCCTGCCTCAGATTCTCCACTCGCTTCCCTGAACGTAGAACCTGATGCCACCAGCCCCTGCCCTCCTGGCCTCTCCGTCTTGCTCACCTTCCCGTAGACCCCCACAGCCGAGCTCTTTCCTGTCTCGCGGTGTCTGCACCCGAGGGCTCCTTCAGCACAGTCTTTCCCTGGCTTTTTGCAGTGCTGACTCTTCAGCCCTCAGAGGGCCCTCTTCTCTCTCTCTGTACTTAATTTTTCTAAAAGATTTTATTTATTTGACAGAGAGAGAGAAAGAGCACAAGCAGCGGAGCAGCAGAGGGAGAGGGAGAGGCAGACTCCCTGCTGAGCAGGGAGTGCAACAAGGGGCTCGATCCCAGGACCCTGGGATCATGACCTGCGCTGAAGGCAGCCACTTAACTGACTGAGCCACCCAGGCGCCCCTCTTTTTTATTTTTTTAAGTAGGCTCCACATCCAGCATGGAGCCCAATGTGGAGCTTGAACTCATGACCCTGAGATCAAGATCTGATCTGAGACCACAAGTCAGACACCCAGCCGATTGAGCCACCCAGGCGCCCCTGTAATTTCTTTACTGACTTACTGTGTTTTCCTTCCTTCCCGCCAAAAGCCGAGGGCAGGGACCTCCACACCTGCTCGCTGTCCGCACAGCCGTGCCCTTGGTGATGCGGTGGCCATTGTCAGCCCCGTTTAATGGCAGGGTGCAGAAACAGACCGAGATGTCAGGGAATGCCCAGGATCACACAGTACTAAGCGGCACTCAGACACCTGCTGACCGATGCCTGGGGAGGGGCCGGAGTCCGGCCACACATCTGCAAATAAATGTCCTCTGGCCTCTGCTGGCACCAGACCCTTCCCCACGCAGATTCCTGGGAAGGCCCAGGGCGTTGGACAGCTTCGCTTAGAATGCTCAGAGACACCCTCCTTCCTTCTCTTGTTTGTGCTCCGGCAGCTCTCTGGCCTGGGGGCTGAGGACGCCGGCTGCAGGGTGGGCGTGCAGGGCAGGGGTGCCGGGGAGGGGGTCCAGGTGCACCTCTGGGAGGTGGGGCATCTTGCCGATTCTTTACAGCCCCTGCTTCCCCTCCTCCTCCCGTGTAGGCCGCACCAGCTTCTATGAGGAGTACGGCGTCATTCGCGACGTGCTCCAGAACCACCTGACGGAGGTCCTCACACTCGTGGCCATGGAGCTGCCCGACAACGTCAGCAGCCCAGAGGCCGTGCTGCAGCGCAAGCTTCAGGCCTTCCGGGCTCTGCGGGGCCTGCAGAAGGACAGTGCCGTCCTGGGCCAGTACCAGGCATACAGCAAGCAGGTGCGCAGAGAGCAGCAGAAGCCAGCCAGCTTCCACAGCCTGACGCCGACCTTCGCAGGTGGGCCCTGGGGCCGCGCAGGGGCTGCCCCCCACCGGAAGCAGCTTTCCAAGTCCAGACGCCCTTTGGTTTGGGTTGGAAGAGACCTCAGGTGGGACATTCACAAGGGTGCCCGTCGCCAGGGAGGAAGGTCCTTCGCTTCTCTGGCCTCCCACTGTCTTTGGAAGCTCACCCAACGGTTGAGCTCCGTTCAGTCCGCATCCACACACACTTCCAGAGCTCTCTGAGCCGGATTCACACCTGGCTCCCACCTATAGCCAGCACCCCCCCCCCCGCCCAGGGAGGCTACAGATCTGTCCGGTCACAGCCCAGGGCACCTCCGGCAGGCAGTCTCCCTGCAGCTCAGACAGATGTCCTCTCAAGCCATGCTATGGACAGTTCCCAGGGCCCAGAGTGTTCCTGGAGAGGGCCGGCCCCCTAAGGCTGCAGGTAGTAAATTCCACTACAAGAGCAGCGGCTGTTTATGGGGCACTTACGACGTGCTAGGCACTTGATATATGCTACCTCACGTAACCCTCGGGAGCACAAACCCACGGCACAGGCGTGATTACTGCCCCCATTCAGAGGTCGGGAAACCAGAGGCTCCATCAAGTTCAGAAACTTGCTCAAGGTCATGCGGAGATCATACATGGGAAGACCAGGCTCGGAACTCGAGTCAGCAGTGCACTCAGCCCTTGGTTCCTACCACACATGCGCCCTCCCGCCGCAGGCCCTGCACACCACCCTGCTGTTGGCTCAGAGCCCCAGCCCCACCCCTTCTCCGCCGTCTGGCCTTGCCTCAGGCACATCTGGGTGCTCTACAAGCGGGAGGGAAGCATGCCTCCCTCCCCGCCACGAGACTTCGGTTCTCTTTGCTTGGGGCAGGCGAAGGCCAGGACTCTAAGGCGCCTCACGGAGGTGGGTGTCTGAGGTGGCCCAGAGGCTGCATTTCAAGCACTGATTTGGGGGAGAAGATGCTAGAAAGGCTGAGCATAGCAAGGCCGGGGGCGCTTCAGAGGCAGCGGGCTGCCCAGAGGAGGGGCTCAGAGAGGAGAAGGGCTGGTGTGGAGGCAAGGAAGGGAAGGCGGGTGCACTGGGAAGTCCTGGGTTCTCTGTGCCCGAGTGTCACCTCCGCTGTCCCCTGTCACCTCAGGCATCCTCGTTCACGTAGACAACCTTCGCTGGGAGGGCGTCCCTTTCTTCCTGATGTCTGGCAAAGCCTTGGATGAGAGAGTGGGCTATGTGCGGATCTTGTTCCGGAACCAGGCTTACTGTGCCCAGAACGAGAAGCGCTGGGTGGCAGACCAGAGCCCGTGCCTGCCTCGGCAGATCGTCTTCTACATCGGACACGGTGAGCTGGGCAGCCCTGCTGTGCTGGTCAGTCGGAACCTGTTCAGGCCCGCTCTGCCCTCTGAGAGCTGGCAGGAAGTGGAGGGCCGGCCCGGGCTCCACCTCTTCGGCCGCCCTCTGTCGGATTACTATGCCTACAGCCCCGTGAGGGAGCAGGACGCCTATTCTGTCCTCATATCTCACATCTTCCACGGCCGCAAGGACTCCTTCATCACCACGGAGAACTTGCTGGCCTCCTGGGTTTTCTGGACCCCCTTGCTGGACAGCCTGGCCCACGAGGTCCCGCGCCTCTACCCGGGAGGAGCCGAGAGCGGGCACCTGCTGGACTTCGAGTTCAGTGGCACCCAGTTGCGCTTCTCCCGGCCGCAGCTGGAGCAGCTGGTGCCGGGCCCAGGTTCCGCTCCGAAGCCCAGCGACTTCCAGGTGCTCCGCGCCAAGTACCGGGAGAGCCCGCTGATCTCGGCCTGGCCTGACGAGCTGATCGCGCAGCTGGCTGCTGACATCGAGGCCGCAGCTGTGTGGGCGGTGCAGCGCTCTGGCGAGTTCCACCTGGCGCTGTCCGGCGGCTCCAGCCCCGTGCCCCTGCTGCAGCAGCTGGCCACCCGGCACTACGGCCTCCCCTGGGCCCACACGCACCTGTGGCTGGTGGACGAGCGCTGCGTCCCTCTTCGGGACCCTGAGTCGAACTTCCAGGGCCTGCAGGCTCACCTGCTGCAGCACGTCAGGGTCCCCCACTACAATGTCCACCCCATGCCGGTGCACCTGCATCAGCGCCTCTGTGCCGAGGAGGACCGGGGCGCCCAGATGTACGCCAGCGAGATCTCGGCCCTGGTGGCCGACAGCAGCTTCGACCTGGTGCTGCTGGGCATGGGCACGGACGGGCACACGGCCTCCCTGTTCCCGCAGTCGCCCGCCGGCCTGGAGGGCACGCAGCCGGTGGTGCTGACCAGGAGCCCCTCCAAGCCGCACCAGCGCATGAGCCTGAGCCTGCCCCTCATCAACCGTGCCCGCAAGGTGGCAGTCCTGGTCATGGGCAGGCTGAAGCGTGAGATCACCATGCTGGTGAGCCGCGTGGGCCATGAGCCCAAGAAGTGGCCCATTTCCGGCGTCCTGCCGAGTTCTGGCCAGCTGGTTTGGTATATGGACTATGAGGCTTTTCTGGGATGATGGTGCCTTTGGCCTTTGCTTGCTCCCATGCTTGCTTTCCCCGGTACTTTCCCCTTCCCCTTGGTCCTGCCCCCTGTCTTGGCTCTCTGGAACCTGATGCCTTAAGATTAGGCCCCCAGAGAGGAAAGGACGAGGCCTTATCCCAGTCCCTTTGACGGTCCGTATCTAGTTGTGGTGGGCAGACACAGACACAAGGAAGAAATGGAGTCTGCTCTTGAGAAGCTTCCAGTCCAAGTCGGGAGAGAAATATCCGCCTTAAGAACATACCAGCAGCAGTTACACAATAACACCAGCCAGCACAAAACAGGACGGTGTGAGAGCTCCCACCTTCAGTAGAAATGCGATGGCTAGGGTTAATCAGGGAAGGCTTCCTGGAGGGGGTGAACCTTGAACTGGCTCCTGTGGAAGAGAAGACTAGGGATAGTAGAGAGAAGGGAGCAGCACGGGTTCCATCAGGTACAGAGCCCACACGAAGCAGGTGCTAGAAACTGTCCAGAGACCTTGAGTTGGCCGTTTCTTCCATCCCTCCCCTTCTTCCTGAGCCTCTGACGTTTAGCCTACTGTCCTGGCCTCTTTGTGGCTGCCTCCTCCGCTCTCTCTGGGTTCCCTTCCCCTCTGTCTCCCTGCTGTCCCCCAGACAGATGAAGGACGGTAGCAGGAACACAGCAACAAACACTAAGAAGGTCCCAGAAATCTTGCAGCTGTTGTTTGGAGCTCCCTTTCGCAGTAGATGGACTTCTCTGCGTGGGGGGAGGCCCCCCGCCCACTCTCCCTTCTCTAGCCAGCCCCCTTTGTGATACACAGTGGGCATAGATGATTCGGCCATTCCAGGGATCCCTCACTCCAGAGGGTCCTTTACACCTCAGGGGACTTCCGGTGGGCATTTCCACTCTCAGTAGACCCTGTTGCTTCCCCAGGAAAGATCCGGTTAAGCCTTTCTGTGATGCGGACACGTCATTTGTGGGGAGAGCTGTGATGGAAATGGTCCAGACCCTGCAGGTGCTCTGATCTGACCAGACAGGAGCCGGGCCTCCTCTGCGGGCAGCTGTAGCTCCCAGGCAGCGCGGGCTGCCCACGAGCTTCTCAGGGACCTGGCCGGCCCCCGCCC
The DNA here is from genome assembly GCF_054177405.1 of Leptonychotes weddellii. NCBI lineage: Eukaryota > Metazoa > Chordata > Mammalia > Carnivora > Phocidae > Leptonychotes > Leptonychotes weddellii. The sequence continues at coordinate 6,128,048 of NC_138372.1, forward strand.
TCCTCACACTACCTCTCGGGGGCATGGAGCCCACCTGCCTGCCGTGTGCTGGCCTGGCCTGTCACCGCGGACACACTGACCCCCGGGGAAAACAACAGGTAGCTTCTGTTCAGAGGAGGTTGGGTGCTGTGTTCTTGATTAGCGCCGGGCCAGTAATAGTGTGTGGGGGGGGCTGTCTCTCTGAAATTCTTGTAAAAAATATTCTCACACACGTAATTAGTATTTCAACTTCCCACGTCGTCGTGCGCCCAAGACAGGACTGTAAAGGAATGAGACCGATTTTTCCTGTGTGACTGCTTGACACCTCGTATCAAGTGTTGATGTCACCCTGAGGGCTTTCCTTGGTGAGGGGGAGCGTCGCCAAATGTATTTCTCTGCTTCTGCTTCTGCGTGTTTACACTTTCTTCAAGGCTGTGGATTTAAAAGCATTCTGGGGCCCGAGCTGAGGGTTCTCTATGTGAAAGGCTCTCCTGTTGAACGTCCCCTGGCCTCCCACGACCCGTCTGGACAGGACAGCTCTCCTTACACCGAGAGAGCTAACCTCGGCAAAGCAGAACCCCAGTGCCCGGTCGGGAAGTCTCTCTCTCTGGGGGTCTGCGTTTTGGCTTTTTTTTTTTTTTTTTGCTTCTGGGGGCCAGCGCTCATGAGGGGACACGGGTGGTTGTGTGGCCACGTGGGGGCGCTCTTGCACCATCCCGGCCCTCCCTGCGCCAGCCCCTGGCCTTGAGCTCTCCCCCATGTGTTCTTCAGGAACTTCATCCTCTGTGGTTGCGACACTGACAGAAAGCGACCTCCCCGCGCCCAAGAATCAGTCCAGGATGTGGGCCAGCAGGCCCTGATGTCACCATTTCTGAATAATAGTGAGTCAGTGTGGGCCTGAGCCCAGGACCTCCCGTCTGAGAGGAGGACCTTGCCTCAGAACCCAGCCTTCATCAGTCGAGCATACGTCAGGGGCCGGGGTGGGGCAGAGGTGCCAAGTGCTGCCCTGAAGTCACACCACAGGAGTCCCCTGTGTCCCATCCTGGGAAGGAGGGTCTCAGAACGGGGCCACCGAGACGGATGGTGTTCCACCTTTGTGGACCACGAGCCATGGCCAGAAGCACACCTTACCTCAGGAATCCGTCATCACATTGGTGTGTGAGTCTGCCTCACGCACAAGTTCCATGAAGGAATTCTTACCTTAGAACGTGAGATACCCTCCGGTTTCTATTTCATGTTTGGGAAATGCTCCCTAGAACCTACTAGATTGATACATGGTTCGAAAAATGCTGCTCCAGTCCAACTTCACCCCGTGTCTGAACCGAGGGCCCGAGGTGCGGAAGGGAGCACGTGTGTCCAGCTCATACAGGGGCCACCAGGGAGCACGTTGGGACGGGAGCCTGGGCTTTCCATTCCTGCAGCTTCGTGCCACGGGCCCACCTGGCGCAGCGAGGCTGCCGTGGCCCCTGGCGTGGGTGCTCGGCTCCCTTCCTCACGGGGTTGATGAGGCCGACGCGACACGCTGCTTGGGCTCCTTACTCTCTCAAGCACCCCGTGAGGACAGTGGAGGCGTCCTTGTTTACAGATGACTTTGACGCTGGAACTGAGGTTGTCCGACGACAACAGGCCAGGGTGCCAGCCCCGTGGTGCCCCCTCCTTCCCAGGGAGCTCTCGGTGCACAGGGGGGCTGTCACGGAGCGGCGGGCGGGAGCCCGTGTGCCCTCGTGGACCTGGGAGAGGCGGAGGGTCCCCCCCCCCCCAGTGATTTAGCATCTCTAGAGCGAGCACCTTACCATTTGTTGTGGGGAGAGGGGAGGGACTTTCCAGGTTGTTGTAAACTAGGTTCTGAGTTTGATCTGGGAGCGTAGTTCTCTGCTAACCACAAGTTAAAATAGTCGCGTTGACCCTCCCTGCTTCTTGTTTCTCTGCAGACAGAGCTTTATTCCCACCTGGGGCCTCCAGGTTAGCGGCCCGGCAGTGCAGAGCGCTCCCCCAGGGTCGTCTCCCCGGAGGCACAGGCCTGCTGTCCC
>NC_138372.1:6130556-6154561 GCF_054177405.1 Leptonychotes weddellii
TGAAAATAGGGCTGTCACGCGTGGCGGGGAGTGCACAAGAGGCCTCGCAGCTGGGGGGTCGTTGGGTGTTTCAGGAAGCCCAGTAGAAACCCAACGCTGACCTGGGAGGTGGCTGGGGCCAATCAGGGGGCCAGATCTCTCTGGCTGGGGCCAGGCTTTCATCAGCCCGGGGAGGCGCCACAGTGCCAGCTAGCCCAGTGCTATACCGCGTTGGCTGTTGGTTATTGCTTCATCTGGGCCATTCTTCCTGATCGACCGAAGTTTTGGCAAAGCGAGTCAGAAGGGCAGAAGGCGGGGATGGGCAGATGGTCGCAGGAGCTCTTGGTGGACAAGCTCAGGAAGCGCTGGCCTAAATGTCCTTTCCTGAGTCTCCTCCCAGCTCTGCGGAACCACAGCCAGAGCCCTGGAGGGCGTCCGCTTGCCTGCCGGGCCCCCAGCAGAAGGGGTCGGCGTGGCTGGGTGCCCCTGGCTGCCCTCTGTTCTCTCCCCCATCTGCCCCGCTGTCCGCCGAGGACCAAGACCGCAGAGGCTCCGGGCGTCTGCGGGGCAGTAAATGTCTACATGAATGGCTGGAGGGCGATCATGAAAGCAGGGCAAGAATCGGCAGCTACTGAGCCGGGCCACCCCAGCAGGGGCCTGGGGGTGAGTCGCCAAGAGAGGTTCAGGAAGGTCTGCTGTGGGCCCCGAGGCAGGTGTCTGTGGGTGAGGCGAGAACAGGGCTGGCGCCTGGGACCGCGAGGCTTCCACAGGGCGCGGTCGGCAGAGCTTCTCGAAGCCAGGGCAGCCGATGCGAGAGGCCGATGGGTAGGGGACAAGGCGGGCATGGCCGAGGGGGGAGTGGCACGTGTCATCACCTCCAGGGGACACTGCGTCTCCCACGTTGACAGTGGGCTGGAGTGGCTGCAACGGGGGCCAGCACTTATATTGGGGTGACGGGGGGCATGACAGTGGGGTCAAGGTCTGCCCCCCCATGCTTGGGACTTTGCTGCTTGCTGCAGGTGGAGAGCAAGGCCAGGGGGACAGTGCGGCTGTGGACATTGGCAGGCGTGACACCCCCACTGGGCCTCGTGGACACTGTCATCATATTTTTTGTTTGAAGAGGTCAAACCACAGAACTAGGCTCATGCTACCGGTCACGCCCTCCCTGCCTCTCTGTATGCATTTATTTTTAACTGAAAGAAAAAATGATACAGGAAAGCAAAGGTAAGAACACTCATCCACACAGATCACCTCCACTCAGCATTAACCACTGTAAGATTTTTGCATATTGGCTTTTTTTGGGAGAAAAACAAAATCACACATGTTTTTATAAAAATAACACATTCTTGCTATAACTGAATTCTAACAGCGCCCCAAAGTACACAAACAAAATGTAAAATAATAATAATAATAATAATAATAAAATTCCCTGCGGTTCAATCCCCTGGAAATGAGCAACAGTGGCATTAGGTGAATTTCTTGCAAGACATGGATACAGATAGAAGAGATTAAAAATATTTTGTAAAGATAGGATCCTTCTCTTGAAGGTAATTTCAATTTCATTAGTGCATTAATAATTTTACTTGAAATTGAAGACGCTGCTGAACTCCACATAAATACTTGGTCACACAAGACATACTGTATCCAAAAAGGTCTCTGGAACATGAGAAGTGTCTGAAAACATTAAGAGGCTGGAGTCCTCACTGGTTTTTAACGTGGCTTTTTAACTCCACACCCCAATTTCAATTTGGGGATCTGCTGACTTCGAAAGGCGGAGACATCGGCTCTCACACAGCTTCCCGTCACCTGCCACCCCCCCCTCCCCGGGCTCTGGATTTTGGTAGCTCTATGATTTTTATCCTGCTGTTGTCCAGGGTCCCTAATTGTTTCTCCCAGTTGACTCTCTGTCTGATGTTGCCTCCTGTGGGCTCCTTGCCAAACCACGTCACACTTCGGACACCCAAACTCCCCTTCTCCCGTCCGGGAACATGGAGGCTTAACTGCTTCTCCTTTGTCTCCTGAATGTGCACCCTCCCTCTCTGTGCCCGCTCTCACCGAGGCCGGGGCTCCACCGTGTGCTGGCTGCATGCATCCCTCCACCTGCACTTTTGGGGGGCGCAGGCTGCCCCCACAGCCCTGCACCGCCCGGCCTTAGGGGGCAGGCCCCAGAGAAGGGGTGCTCGGTTTAGATATTGAGCAGCTGCTGGCCCAAGGCCAGGCTCTGTTCCAGCCCGGGGCACCCCGCAGGGACCAGAGACCCTGCCATCACGGAGCCTGTGCTTCTCGTTCTCTCGAGTCCTCCCTCTCTCCTTTATTTGGGGTTCACACCCCGTCTTCAGGAAGCACGTCCCCCTCCTTATGCCAGTTCTCACCGTTCCAATGCCAAGACTGTTTTGCAGGAATGCCCTCCGCACTAGCAGATTTCTTAGTGGCCTCCTAGCTACGTGCACCTGCGCTGCTCCATTAGACGTGCCCTTGAAGGTCACTAGTGACCTCCTACTGGACACGGCCACGGCTCGGAGCTCGTGGCCACAGTAAGAGACCACTGCCTCCACAGCAGCAGCTAATGAAGCTCGGGTAAAAGACCTCGTTTTACTGATGAGTAACCAAGGCAACAAGGGGTTCCCTAACTTGCCCAAGGTCACAGCTAACAAGTGGCAAAGCCCCTAAGGTCTGTCCGACCTGAGTCAACCCCCTTAACTAGGGGGTCATCTCAGGAGCAGGTGCTCCGGGGAAGGAAGACGCTGTCATTGGGTAAACCAGCAGCTCTCAGCCAGTGGCCAACCCGCGGCCGGGCCATCTGCACTTGCCCAGCCTCCCTCAGACCCCCGGCCCCGGGCTCCAGCTGAGAGAGGGGCTCCACTCTGGCCGGCTCTCACTTACTCTTCCCAAGAGCTTGTTCCCGCTGATCACAGCAGAGAATGTCATTAAGCCAGGGAAGTAGCAGGTGGGGACCCTTGTCACCAAGACCTGCTGGCTGCACCAAACTCGGGGGGACTTGGCCACTGACCTTGAGAGCAAAGCAGGGGCCGGGCAGGAGGGTGACTCCTGTTTTCACCGCTGTCACTTCCTCCTCATTTAGCCCCTCCGTTAATTCAACTACGAGGCCTGCAAAGCTGAGGGCTTCCCACTTCGAACCAAGAGGGAAAGCAATTCATAAAGGTGAATTTTCTACCCTTTGGATTTCTAATTATGTATCAAAAATACCATAAAAACCGTGAAATGGGAAAAATTATCCACAATGCCTGCCCGCCACTCTACCTGTTGTTCTCGGGTTCAAGGATTCCCCCCCAGGACACTTTATCTTTGCCATCCCAGGCTTCTTTATGCTGCTTTATGGTATGCACGTGTTTTCACGAACATTCTCCGTGTTTCCTCATGTCTCCATAGTTGGTTTCCACACGTGCGTTACAGCCCATGGAACGGAAGCGTCCTAATGAACGTTCCTATCCCTGTCACTGAATATGGGTGTTATTTCTAGCATTTGCCCTCTGGAGATAATGCTGTAACGAGAGGTTTTTATACAGCAAAATTCTTTTAAATGTATGGAGATGTGGGGTTTAAAATGACCCAGTAAACATGAATTATTTTGTAATCGGACAACAGACTCCGATAGGACAGCAGTGATAACCACAGCAATCATCAACGGCCCAGGAAGAAAAGGAGGGGAGAGTCTGAAGGCAGGAGGAGGAGGGAAAGCTGCAGGTCAGCTGGGGTCACCTGCCGGGATGCAGGCCAGGGAACCAGCCTCAGAAATCCTCCTTCAAGTGTTCTTGAGCCCCTGGTGCTACTCTGTGGGTTTTCAAGCCCTTGGACTCCCAGGTTACTTTTTTCCCCCGAATTGTGGCCATCACTGGCTACTTCGACCCGGACTCCTTTGGTTGCAAGTGACAGACACCCAACTCAGACTCGATCCAAAAGAACAAGGAAGTGCCCGGCTCCTGTCCGTGGAAGGCCCCAGATTCAGGGAAGTCAGGCCGTGTCGCCAAGAAGCCGACCGAGTTCAGCTCGCTTTCCTTAGGGTCGTCAGAGTCAGCAGGGACATCTATAGGACATGCAGGCAAATTGGAATTTCAGATAAAGAACGAAAATACAATTTTAGTAGACATATGGCCCATGCAGCATTGGGGACAGAGAATACTAAAGCATTATTTGTTGTTTATTTGAAATTCTAATTTACCTGGGTGTCTTGGGTCTAACCTGGCCAATTGTACTGTGTGGACAGACAGGTTTCCTGCGAGGGAAGGTGGCCCCCTGCAGCTCACAGCGTCTGGACGGCCTGAGACTCCAGAGGAAGAGAGGGTGTGGGGCTCATGGCTCCGCCCGGGAGCCCGGGGACAGCTTTGGTGTGTCCAGCGTGGGTCATCGCGGTGGCTCCCCCGGGAGGTGCCTGGAGAATCCTCTCACTCCCCCGACCCCATCGCCAGCCTCCCCCCCTGCACCCTCTCTTGGATGTGGTGAGTTGAGATGTTCTCAGACTTTGTCAAGTCGTGCGTGGATGTAGCTTCAAGGCGAGCCCCACACTCCCTCTCCTCGTCAGATTTCTGCCCCTTCTCTCCTTATGGGGCTCTGGGTAGGGCCCGTCTCTGAACAGATGGCTGGAGGGGGATGGGGGGTGTGGCTCACCCCTGGAGTGTTGCGTCAGCCCGGTGGGTCACTCCCCAAGGGCACGATGGCCCCAGACCCACATGGATCCATCACCTGTGGAAAGCTTTACACGTCTCACTCGGTGCCTGTCGGTCCTTAGAAATCAGGGCAGTCTGGTTAATAGAAATAATAATTTCAGCAGTTATTCCGCGTGCCAGAGAAGGAAACAGCCACCCGAAAGGTTTGCTAATTATAAAGTTATTTCAGAAGCCGTCATCCCCCGCGACACCCAGACCAAGGGCCGTGTTTACAGGCCCAGTGCCGCGGGCGGCCTGCCCTGACGCCCACCAGTGCCGAGAGCAGAGTTACCGGGGAGACACCCGGGAGTGGCCTCCGGTCTCCAACACAGACACGGCTCCCCCGCAGCAAACTGCTAAGATTACCCTCGGTGCCTCCAACCCCAGGCCTCCGCACCTTCCCCCTTCTTGGCCAGGGTTTGATCCTTGCAGACGTGGGGGTTTGGGACCCCGTGCGTTGCCAGGGAGGATTTTCACAAACCCCAAGACGCAGCAGAGGGGGCCGGGACCGAGGAGGTGTAGCTGCTGTCTCTTGAACGGGGCGACATTCCCGGCTGGGACGGCCGGTCCCCTGAGGCGGGAAGCCCCCTGGGCGGGACCTCAGGGAACACGGAGGCAGCTGTGGGCTGGGCTGCGGCCTCCCCTCTGAGGGCCCCTTGGTGGAGAGCTTCCCGAGAACCAGCGCTCAGGTGACCCTTCCAGAAACAGGCTTCCTTCGTCCCGACAAGGGACTCCTGTGTTGCCCTCCCTTCTCCCTCAGCAGGCTGCAGGCCGCACTGTCCTCCCGCGCCCATGCTGGGGTTCACTCAGCAGCTCCCCTCCGGCAGGCAGGTCCCCCAGACGGCTCGGCCCGGCCCAGCCCAGCAGAGCGACCCCCGGGGCCCCTTCCCAGGGCCTGACTTCAGGATACCTCCGCCTGCCCCCACACCCTGCAGAAAGGCCTCCCACCAGGCAACCGGACACATCGGCGCTCAGCTCTGCCCGGCTTTGCTGTAGCCTCACCCACTGTGTACTTATCTGTGCCAAACCCTGAAGAAAGGAGACCCCCCTGTAGGCCCTGACCCCAGCGGCCCAGTGTGCGCTGAGGGGCTGCAGGACTGTGGCGTCGACCTTCCCAGCACCCCTTCACACCCGTTCCAGAAGGAGGGCAGGCGCCGGAGGCTGGGCCCACCAGGGGGCAGGCTGATGCAGCAAGGTGTCTTCTGCTCGCCCACCCTCCATCTGTTTGCTCCCGCTTCCAGTGGCCTCCCGGCCTCCCCCGACCCAGCCTAGGCCCTGAGAGGTTGGTCTCACAGGCTGCATCTCTGGCTCCCGCCGGGTCCATTCACAGGACAAGAGTGGGGTGGGTCATTCATTCATCACCCCAGCTGCGAAGGACGGCCACGTCCTCGAAGGAAGGTCCCCCGGCTGGTGCAACATTGTCTCCCCGTGTGTCTCTCCCCTTCAGGCCCGGGGGGTGGAAACAGCCCTCCTCCCCGACCCACAGCCCAGGCCTGCCCCAGCCCCCCGAGGTTTCCACGATGGGCCCAGACCTTCCTCCAGAGCTGCTTTCACGGCTCTGCTCAAATTACCCGAAGGCGTGTACACCCAAAGCCTGGGCCCTGGGCTGATAGACCGTCCCTGGAATTTTTCTACCTGCAACTGGTTGGAAACGGAGTGTTTTCTCCTGTGACTAGGAGCTGTTTGTGTGTTTGCCTGGGAAGCAGGCAGCCAGGGCCCCTGGCCCAGAGAGAGAAGCCAGTTAGACAAGAGGCACAGAGGGGTCCTAACATCCCTGTCGCCCGGAGGCTTGTTCCTCCAATGCCTTTGCCGGTTTTGTGAGCCTCCCGATCTGACCTTTTTTCCAGCTTAAACTAATCGGATTGGACTTTTGTCATTTGCAATCAAAGAGTCCTGCATAATGCAGTGTGGACAGATTGGAAACATCATTCTAAAACGAAATTAGAAGCCCGATACTAGAGGGCATCACGGGGGACACAGGCAGTACCCTGAGCCCTACCTGGGAGTTAGGAGGGCTTCCTGGAGGAGGGGGTGCTGAGCTGAGTCTTGAAGGATGAGTAGACATAGGCCTGGAGAGGAGGTGGGGGGCCACCCAGGGAACCCTAGGCAGGGGGCCTCAAGCAGCCTGAATTGGGGGCGGGGGGCGCATGCAGTCCTGTGCTCCTGGAGAAGATCATCCCGGCGGTCCATGCGGACAGCAGAGGTGACAGGCCAGGCCCTCAGGCCTTGAAGCCAGCCAAGGAGCACGGACATTTTCCCAGATCGGTCGCAGCTTCTCAGACTGGGTCACCTCCAGAGTTGGGAAGACCTGAAGACACGGGACCAATGAAACACCAAATCCTAGGGGGAAAAAAAAAAACCTGCTGCAAGAATTGAACGAAAATAATATTTTTACGCTAAAGCAACCCACTCTGGGCAAAAAGCAAAATTCCATCCCTTTTCAATATAAAACACGCGACTTCAAAAATATTCCCACCGGAGGTGGCTGAGGGTGCTTTGGGGGGCCAGTTTGAGCATCACTTCCCGGGCGGAGGGGCTCATCAAGGAGCTTCTCATGCCAGGTCTGGCTGTGGTGTGTGGGCTCCCCAGGAAGGGGGTCAGCCCCACTGCCAAACCAGCTCACCCCCAAAGTCATTCATTCCACAAACAGCAATGCATGTCGGGGGCCCGGCCGGGAAGGGGGCGGCCGGGGCCTCCCTTTCCACACCAAGCTGTGACCTGTCACCTGGCACCTTCCCCATCAGCCCCGCAAGGGCCGACTCCTCCTTGCTATGGCCCCCGCCGCCTGGTACACAGTTGACGCCCAGTAGGTGCTTGTCGACGCTGTCAGTGACCGGATCGGTAGCAGGTCCCCAGGCCGTGTGGCCACGGGTTTGCGTCAGCCAGAGGCCAGCGTCAGCCAGCTCTGCCTACACCGCCCGCTCCTGCTCTCAGAGGCCAAGCTGCCAACACCGATCTCCTTTCAGGCCGAGGCCGGGCCCAGCAGCGGGTGATGCTCCCCGCCGCCTGGGGCACATTTCTGCCCCCTCAGCAGGGTGTTGGAAGCGAGGACACGGGATCCCCACTGTCCTTGGCCTTTGCAAGACGCCTGGGAGGAGACAGCACGTTGGGAGGTGAAGAGTTGGCCCCTGGAGTCAGAAAGATATGGGTTCAAATCCGGGCCCTGCTGTTCGGCTGCCAAGCAATGGGGCTGATTTGACCGCCGTGAGCCCCGTTTCCTCCTCTATTAACCAGGATGACAAACCCTGCTTTCCGGGAAGGAGGCGCAGAGCCGGGGTTCAGCGTGGCCCTCGCACGAGAGACCCACAGTACGTCAGGGGGGCCAGAGGCTCGGCCGCCGCGAAAGCCGGGGCCACGGGCCCACCCGCCAAGCCTGTTCCTCTAACACTTGCAGATCCCCTGTGTGCTGGGATTCGTCTCCCAGGGGCATGCCTGAGACGCGGCCCTCACTCAGGAGACTGGAACCCCCTGAACCCCTGTTCTCAGGTGCTGCACGTGGGGAAGGCGGCTGCAGGGCCACCAATCAGCTGTTCGGATTTCACATTCCCCACAAATATGTGTTGGGCCCTTGGAGGACACAGAGTCTTCTCGGTGTCCTTGGAACGGAGGCCACAACGGTAGCCGTGGACCCGGGTCACCAGCAAAGTTGTCCATCTGGTAGCCCAGCCCAGGTGGGCCGCTCAGCCTCTCCCCTGCCCTCGCTCAGCCCGTGTGCCTTGCTCAGTACAACTGAGGTCCCACCTCCCTCTCCGTTGCCCCAAAGCTCAGAACCCTCTGGTGGGAGGATGGGGGGGGGTGCGCAGAGCTTCTCTCTGGGTCTTTGCTAGTCCCTGTGTCCTTCCCAGCTGCCCTGGGAGACAGCGCTGACCCCCCACCCCCACAAACACACACACGAGCACCTTCTTGCAGCCGGCCCTGCTGGGCACAGAAAAACACAGGTTGACAATCCTACAGATGGCCCTGGATTTAGCATCCGCTGTGGAGTGTCTCCCAGATGTGGCTTCCAGACAGGGCTCAGCCCACTCTTGCGAAGTACCAGCCACCTGGGTGGTCTGGTATCTGAACCAAATCCAGAGGCTAGAAGGAGCCTGGGTTCGAAATTGCCACCAATTTCCTGAAGGTTTCTTCTGGAGCTCCAGGCAAACCCAAACCCACTGGTTGAGGAAAAAACAGGCCCCTCACTTAAAACCAGATGTCAGCGTCTATCCTGAACCAGCTCAGGGAGACGGAAACCCCCACCCCCGCCTGCTCCCTCCCCCTCCTCTTCCTCCTCTCCCCCCACGCCCCCAGCTCTGCAGGCTGGGTCAGCTACCACTCCGCTACACCACAGAGGAAGACCCTGTGCAGAGGAAGCTACTTCTTAGCTGGCACCTAAAAATATTGACTTGGGTTTTTTCTTTAAATAGAAAGGAAATTCAGCTCACTCCACCCCAGTCCTCCTCCTTCTGGGTTCTGAGTGGGCACCCTGGGGACCTCACCCAGACTCAGCTTCCTGGATACTGAGCAGATGTGGCGCCCTCTCTCTCTTTGGGGGGATGGAGCAATGACAGGGTGGAGGACAGGGAGGGGATTCCCTTGCTCCTGAGGGGATTCCTGGGGGCAGCTGGGAGCACCAGACTGGCATTTGGCTGATCCAACATCCCAGGGCACCACTCCTCCAGAGAGGCCCTGGGCATCCGTGGCACATAGACCTCCCAGGACAAGGGTAACCAGATGACCCATAAAACAAGAAGGGGGCAGGGAGGCTCTGATGCTCAGGGCCACCCGGCTTACTGACTTAGATCCCTCCGTGAGCTTGTGTCAACAGTGGCCGGGACAGCAGCTCTCCCTTGGGGTCTCTGAACTCTGCCTGGGACGAAAGTCCACTGGGCTTGATGGCTCTGCTCCCGACTTGGTGACTGACTCCACACAGGTCCTTAGGCACCTGGGGAAGAGCTCCCCCAAGGCCCCCTGCGGCTGGCCGATCTGGCTAGGTGTGCCGCCACAGGTACGCAGTGGAACACTCGAGAGACCCTTGTGCCCAGATGGAAGCCATCTCCAAAACAGACAAGGGGAGAGATGCAGGAGGGGACCCGGGTGGGTGTGGTGTGCCCGCCCCAGGTGAGCGTGGGCCTGGCTGGAGGACACACAGGAAGCCGGCCCCATCTGGGCTTGTCTCTCGGGGAGGGCGGGGAAACTGCAGATCCCTTTTGTGCCCTTTGAAGCTCCTTTTCTTGATTTGATTTGTATTTGAATCAAAATCATACATGCAGACAGTTTTTAAAATACCAGAGGGCCACAAGCAAAACCAAACACCCCAGCAATTTCCTGCCCCACCCCCCACGCCCAGTGGTAACACCCAAGAGGTGACTAGTTGCAACTCTTTTTAGCCATTATTTTGAATATTTATTGCCATATTTCTCAATAGCCTGCCTATACTCCCGTTTCATTTTTTTTTTTTCATGTTTGACCTTAGCTAAATGTCTCAAGTCTAAGAAACTACACAGAATAAAGATTAAGACGCAGACTTTTGAGTCAGATCACCCCGGTCCCGAACCAGGCTCTGCCACGTAGGACAGTGCAACCCCCCAGCAAGTTCCTTACCTCAGCCATGCTCAGTTCCCTTATCTGTAGTGGGCGTAGTAGTCCCACCCCCCGCCCCAGGCTCCCGGGCGCAGGCAGTGGCCCGGCATGTGCACGTTGAGCCTGGCACAGCAGCTCTCAGTAAGTGCTGGCCATTAATATTATTATAATCATCATCATCTTGATGAGAACCTGCACTCTCCTCCCAACTTCAGAATAGAGTTAAATCACAGTGTTGGGGTAAGTCAGGTAGTCACTGTGTCCATTATTTTGATTCTCTAAATATTGTTTACAGCTGACCCATGTAGTATACTATGGTTATATTTCCTCTCTGGTGTGTGTGCGTGTGTGTATTTTCTGTAGTTAAGTATTACCTTGTCTTTTAATGCCCCTTACTGATTCTTCCCTCCAAATCTCCTTTTTTTTTAGGATTTTATTTGCTTATTTATTTGAGAGAGAGAGTGCGCGTGCATGAACAGGGGGAGGGGCAGAGGGAGAGGGAGAAGCAGACTCCCCGCCAAGCAGGGAGCTGGATGTGGGGCTCGATCCCAGGACCCTGGGATCATGACCTGAGCTGAAGGCAGACGCTTAATTAACGACTGAGCCACCCAGACGGCCCTTCCCTCCAAATCTCTTGGACAGGCCCATTTCCCAAGATAATTCCCTCAGGAATTTCTGTGGGGGGGTGGGGGGAAGGCGGCCCTGGGAAGTGGAGAAGGGGGAGGGGGTGAGGTCCCAGTTCAAAGGGCAGACTCAGGCTTCACCTGGTTGTTTTCAGCGAGGCATGCCCCTCGCCCACACCCCTGCACTCCGCCCGCTATCCGTAGTCCAGGACACCTCTAGGTTGGTTACCCGCTTCTCCAGGGCGGGTGGGAGACAGCCTGGCTGCCCCTGGTCAGGAGGGATTTGTGAATCCAGCTCCTTCACGTGCACTTTCAACCAGGAATCCCCCTTCTCTGCAGCCTCCTGCCGCTTGCGGAGGGAGGGACCGAACCGGACCGCAGCTCCTGAGCCTCCTGAGCCTCCTGAGCCTCCTGAGCCTCCTGAGCCCCCGAGCCCCAGCCCCGCAGGGTGTGGTGTCTGGCTTCTCAGTGCCCTCCCCCCCCCCCCGCAGGCACTGGCTCTGCTCTGCCCACCACCACTTGCCCGCTCTGAAATGTTGTTGCCGTCCCCCATCAGCTGTCTTTGTGCCCATCCGCTTTGTCCTCATGCATTCATGCTTGAAAGACCCCATTTTGGGGGGAGAGACAGAGGAGTGTTCGGTCGGCCATGTGTCATCAGAAGTCCCCTTCTTTAAAGTACCCCTAGAATTGCATTTTAGAAACAAGAACTTCTCCTTTGGCCCCCACGTCCCATTAGGCAAAGGTTTGCCCCTATGGGCAGGGACCACCTGCACCTCTGGGCTGTCCGCACGCAAACCAGCCAGGGTCCCGCAGTTTCCCAAGCCCCACGCAGGAGGTCAGAGGAGCGCCCAGGGTCACAGCTCGCTGACCCCTGTGGAAGCCTGCCAGCGCACCTGCAGAGCAGGTTGGGTTGTTGTCAAAAGGATGCCTGGGTCTGGAGACAGAAAAGACAAAGGCGGGAGGTGGGGGGGGTGGGGGAGAGGGAGGTCTGCTGGAACACTCACGTGATCTCTATTATTATCCCCCTTTCACAGATGAGGGGCCTAAAGCAAAGGGATCAGGTGATTCTCCTAAAGTCATGGTTGGGCTGGGATTCAACCCTCTTGGTTGGGTGCCTCAGTCCACTTGGCCACCCTGCCTTTCCGAGTTACCTGTGCAACAGAAATAATAATAATAAAAAAATAATGATAATAATAGTCCCCTATACAGGGGTCTTGGGCTAAGCTTGGGGCTCGCTCTGGAGGAAGGAAGGGGGCTGCCCAAGGCAACTTCTGAGTGATACAAAGAGAGACACAGCAAATATTTTTGCTTCCAGTTTTGGAATTTAAAGCACTGAAGTTAATCTCTGGCTTTTGTGCCAGCTAGTTTTGAGACTTTGAGCTAGTCACTTATGCCTGTATGCCTCAGTTTCCCCACCTGGCTGTCATGATGTTCAAGGATCCTCCCTTCCCACAGTGCTGACCTTGGGGTATTCTGTGAGCCAAAGGCTCCCTGGCTAATGTTCCAGGTGAAGAAGGAAAGTGTTGGCTTGCCCACCCCACCCCCCGCCCCCGCACCGTGGCTGCTTCTGGGGAGGGGGTCTCAGGGGCGGGGAACACGGGGCTCTCTCACCGCAAGGCGAGGGAGGGTGAGCAGGTCCCCCCCCCAACCTGCCGGATGCAGGTGGGTGGGGGACAGCAGCCGCGGGCTGGAGGCATGGCTGCTGTTTCTCACCCCGCAGGGAAGGTGGTGGGTGCCCTGTGTTCTCCCCCAGGAGCATAATGCCACCAGTTGTGGGGTCTCTGAGAGACATTTCCCTGAAGGCCAGAACCAGAGCGAGGCCATGGCAAGGGAGCAGAGCATCTAAGACCCTCCCAAGAATTCTGGAATTCTCTGTCGCTTGTCCCTTTCTAATGACTATCCCTTTCTTTCCGTATGACCAATCTTGCTCAAACAAATGTGTTTAGTCCACAAATATTGATTGAGGACTGTAGGAGATTAGATTATTGTTTAGTAAATATTTACTGTCCCCCACTCCACCCACTGCAGGAGCTCCTTCCACACCCCGAGACTGGGCTCGGTCATGTGATTAGTCTTGACCCCTGGGGGGTGAGCAGACAGGACTCTAGCAGAGACTGAAATGTGCTCTCAAAGCAGTCTTGAGCTTTCCTTCTCCACACCTCTGCCTTTGCCAGCAGAAGCGCTTCCCAGGGGCTTCCGGTGCCCCTGCAGCCTGAGCCCCAGGATGGACAGACACAGAAGATCAAAGAGTCAAGCCAGGCAGCCCTAAAGTCCCAAGCAGAGTCACCCAGTCAGGCCCGGCAGGACCCGCCCAAGAAATGTGAGCGAGTATAAATGATCGTGGTTGGAAGCCCCTGAGTTTGGGGGTGGCTTGTTAGGCAGTCCGGCTGACTGTTACAAGGGCCCACTGTATGCCCTTGGTCTGAGAAAAGTAAGTGTAAAATTCTCCCTGCGACAAGTGCAGGGGGTGGGGGTGGGGGGCGTACATGGGAGAGTGTGCAGTAGGAGGCAATGACCAGGTCGGGTAGGATGGGAGCTGGGAGCACGAGGAGGAACCAGGCAAGGGACAGAAATCCAGGCGCAGAGGCTGCAGGGCAGGAGGGAGCACGGGACTCGGAGGAAAGCCGCGGAGCCGGGAGAGGTGGGACAGGGCGCCAGGCAGGGCTGGCTGGTGGGGCTGCAGAAGCCAGACCACCTAGAGCCTGGGGGGCGGTAGGAATCCTGGACGCTGTTTGAAGAGCATGAGTGGAGTGCATGCACCATATGCATCTTGCAAAGATCACTTTCACTGCTGAGTGTGAAACGGATCAGACGAGCCGTGAGTGCCGGTGGGGAGGTGGAGGAGGAGGCCGTGGCAGCCAACCAGGGGACAGGTGATGGGGACAGGTGAGGAGGGCATGTGCATCAGTTCCCGAGGGCGGCTTTAACAAAGTCCCACAAACTGAGCGGCTTAAAACAACAGACATATATTCTTTCTCGGTTCTGGAGGCTAGAAGTTCAAGATCGGGGCGTCAGTCAGGCCATGCTCCCTCAGAGAGCTCTTGGGGAGAATCCTTCTTGGCCTCTGCGGCTTGTCGTGGCTGTCGGCGATCCTTGGCTTGTAGATGCATCCCTCCGATCCCGGACATCCCATCACATTCTTGTCAGGACACTTGCCATTGGATTAGGACCCACACTCATCCAGTATGACCTCATCTTCACTGGATGACATTTTGGACCTATTTCCAAATAAGAGCATGTTCACAATGTGTGGGTGAGCAAGGATTTGGGGGACAAGCTCTTCAACCCAGGGCACATGGCATAGGGTGGGTGTGTCGAGGAGTGGACAAGGAGCAGATGGTGTGGGGAGTCACTGAGGGGGTGAAATGAATGGAACTTGGAGCTGGGCCCACTGCTGGCCTTCTGGGCCTTCACTCGTCTCTCGATCACCCCGCTGACACTCCACCTGGCTGTAGAGCCACCCCCTGGAGGGGGGGTCCCCCCACTTGGCTGTTGTTCTGTACCTGACCCCTTCCGCAGGCTGACAAGGCAGCACTTAACCTTCTCTCTGCCACGTGGTGCCCCTGGCGCCCTGGATTCACAGACATCCATCTGGCCTGGGCCAACATACAGCTGGGGCTTTTGAAGTCGCTCCGGGTTCAAGTCCTGGCTCTGCCACTTCCTGGCCAGGCAACTCTGGGTGATCTGCTTAAGCACTTTGTGTCCTAGCTTCCGCCTTGTAAAATGTAGATAATCGTAGTGCCTACTTCATAGGAGGATCATAAGAGGTGAGACACTTAAAACACAGAGCACACTTCCTGGCATATTGTAAGCATTATGTAATATATGTATTTATATATTACATATATATGTTCTATGTTGTATATATGGCCGCCATATGGGTTTGGATGCCTTAATTCTTCCTTCTTCCAATCTGATGTCCCTTGGAGAGAAAGATTCAGGACATCCCTGATGAGGAAACAGCCCAGCAGAATGGGCCAGGCTCTGTGCAGAAGGGTGGCAGGACCAATGTTCCAAGCTCTTGGAGATGCTT
Organism: Leptonychotes weddellii; assembly: GCF_054177405.1. Taxonomy (NCBI): domain Eukaryota; kingdom Metazoa; phylum Chordata; class Mammalia; order Carnivora; family Phocidae; genus Leptonychotes; species Leptonychotes weddellii. The sequence goes on from NC_138372.1 coordinate 6,145,418, forward strand.
CATACTGGTCCCCGTGGGATCAATGCTAACTTCACAAGCTCCTGGCACAGAGAAGCACATAGCTCCTTCCCCGTAACTGCTTGCTGAGGGAGTGAGGCGGCTGACCCCCTGGCTGGGGACTGGGGCACTCTGAGGTGAGGATGGAGCAGAGAGGCTGGACCAGGAGGTTTGGACCCATTTTCAAGGTGTCTACCAAACACAGCAAGCCCTGCTGTGGTGGACAGGAAAGAAAAACGAGTCCCTTACTATTGGAGGTCTCTTCTCTGTCATTTGGGAACAGAAGGATGACCTTTCTAGAGTTTTTATGCAGAGTCTGAAAGTATGAACTGAGGCCACTGATAACAGCTCTCTGTCCAAAGAAAAATAGACCATGGAGCAAGTTTACATAAAGTGATTATTTATTAACGCTTGTTACTATCTGAAATGATCTCACTTACTGTTTATTATCTGCCTCTCCCACTTAACTTGAAATTCTCTAAGGTCAGGAACCTGGTCTGTTTTGTTTACTATTCTCCCTCCAGCATGTAGAATAGTGCTTTCAATATTTGTTCATTCAGTCCCTCACTATTTAAGTTAAAAAAAAATACTGAAGGAGCAAATGAATAAATACTTGGAGGGGTGCTTCACTTCTATTATGGGGTTTTATAATTCTATAATATTGAAGATGTTGTCCCACAGGAAAGAAATACACTGAAACACTCTGCTAAAGAGTTAAGATAGGCACCAAGATCACAGCCTGCTCACTTTTACTTCTCTGGAAGTGTTTTTGAAAACCTTTGCAATAATTAGTGTCACAAGCCCGAGATCACCTCTTCTCAAGACCACAGGAAATCTCCTCAATCTTCGTTATCACCTAGTGTCTCATTTAAAGCTACGGAAACTCCGCTTTGCATCTTTCCCTTTATTCTAGATGATTAATAATGTCTGATAGAGCTACACTGCAATATCACAGTCTGCCAGCAGGTGTCGCTGTCTAACAATACATGACCTTGCGTGAGACCAACAACCCCCCTCCCCCTCTCAAGAGCCTTTTAAGGCCAAGAGTCTATGAAATCAACCAGTGTACTAATTCATGAAGGCTGTAAGATCAAAATTCTGTAAGATAAGGTCCCCTCTATTTCAATTTCACTTCATGAGATAAGTATAGCTTATGTTAAGGATGAGGAATGGGTATTTTGTTAACATGCTTCAGTGTTCTTTCAGTTCTGGTGGGTCTTGCCACACTTTCATGTTATGGATCCGTGCTTTTACCAGGGAAGTTTTTTGTTGTTTTTTTTTTTTTTCAATAATAATAATAATAATATCTAAAATGCATTTATTATTTTGAGATTCCTCAAAAACCTCTGATTTCATTCTAACACATGGTTGTTGCACTCAATATTTGTTGGATGATTGCCCCTCCCCTCCCCAGCAAATCCTGGGGATAACATAGAGCTACCCTACAGATGGAGAAACTGAGTCTCAGAAAGGTTAAGTAACTTGCTCAAGGTCCTACAGGCAGTGAATGACAGTGCTGGGATTTGTCTAATTCCAAATCCCTTGTCCGTCCATTCACTCCAGGTGGCAAAAGGGACCCAGGGATGATGGGTGCCCCCCCCCGCCGCCCCAGGAGATAAGAGCTTGTCAGGGCAGCAGATTCAGCTCAGAGGGCTCAAAGGTGTCCAAACTGTCTCTGGACAGATTTTCCATCATCAGAAAAAGTAGCTGATGTTAATTTGCTATCTACTAATTTCTTCCCGTCATTTTCCTGAAACAGATTACAGAAGGGAACAAATTGTGTGTGACGATGCCAGTGATGAAATGTGGGGGTGGGGGTGGGGGTGGAGTCGGGTGATGGCATCACCAGGAGCCCAGAGCCACCCCCTCCCTACTCACCCCCTGTGGAGCACAGATACTTAGTTTAAGACTTGAGTCAGTCTTCAGATTCCTGGGTTTATCAGCTGATGTCACAATGTTTCAAGATTTTGTATCTTTTTAGCAAACAATAGCATCAGCATTGATAGGGTGAGTATACGCCCCTTTCTCACAATCTGTTCTCCAGGATTGTGCAACAATGCGCCCCGCCGCAGTGGGTCACGGCTGGATGACCAGCTCTGCAGCATGGTCCTGCCCACCTGCCCAGAACCCTGGCAGAGAGGAAGGCTCACTCCCCAGAGATTCCTTTGGGAAATTTAGGTCAGCAGGATCTAATTACCCGACTGGCTCAGAGCTGAGATTTCAAGATTAATGCTGAAGGAGGGTGGAGTGGGAGGGCTAAGGACTCCTAATTGGGAACCATCTGTTTCAGGGCCCTCACTTCAAAGGTGGGGTCTCTGGCCCTCGCTGAACAGATGCCGCCACTTGAATTACACGCAGTCTGCCCCAGTCTGCCCCAGAAGGTCTCCTCCAGAATAAGAGGTGAAGCCTGGAGGAGTCCCACTCAGGAGGCTGACAGCAGCATGGCCCTGGGGCCAAGGGGCTGCAGCTCCGGCTCCAGGGGAGGGCAGCACCAGGCGAGGGGCGCACACTTCCTGTATAACACTCTCCACCATGCTTACTCCTCCAAGGGAGAGATCCCAAGCACAGAAGGGGCTGTACTTTTTAGGAATTAGACGACTCCAAGGTATACCGGTAACTTGGCAAGATCCCCTTGCCATCCCGGATGTTTTCACAGTTCTCCCAAGTGCTATTACAGGCTGGGACAACTAACAATTCTCACATTGCAGAGTGGCTGAAGGGAGTCCTGGGCTCTCTTTAAATCCCAGCCGCCCCTGGGTTGCTGACAATGACTGTCCACCTGAGCAGCCTGGGTTCCTAGACAAGGGGAACCAGGAGTGTTAACTGGGCCGCCAGAATGCCCACTGAGGCTCACTCTTTTTTTAAAGATTTTATTTTATTTATTTGACACAGAGAGAGAGAGAGAGCACAAGCAGGGGGAGCAGCAGAGGGAGAGGGAGAAGCAGGGAGCCCAAGATCATGACCTGAGCCCAAGGCAGATGCCCAACAGACTGAGCCACCCAGGCACCCCAGTCTTAGTAATTTTTTATTTCAAAACAAAACTGATTTTCAGCACAGGGAAGTGAGAAACTGGAAACCGTCACAGAATCCATTTGGGCTTGCAGCTCTGATCCAGCAGGGCCTTTGTACCAGGTAGGGTCCCTCACTTTAGGAGTGTAACAACAGTCCTGCCCTAGAGCGTTACGGTAAAGATGAAATAACAGGAAACCACATTTCATGTTACAGCTCCAATAACGATAATGCAATGGACACTACACATAGGGGTGGAGAAAGGCAGGGAGGTTTTGCTCTTAAAACACTAATTTATTACCTATTTATTTTTATTAAAGATTTTATTTATTTGAGAGAGAGAGAGAGAACACGAGCGGAGGGGAGGGGCAGAGAGAGAGGGAGAGGGAGACGCAGACTCCCCACTGAGCAGGGAGCCCGATGTGGGGCTGGAGCCCCATGTGGGGCTGGAGCCCAGGCAGAGGCTTGACTGAGCCACCCAGGCGCCCCAACACTAATTTCTTTAAAACGTTCTGGTTCGAGGGTTGCGGAGGAAAATTCCTTTGAGGAGCCAAGAGCCACAAGACACTCTATAATAAGTCCTGGGGGTGGAGGACCTACCAGGCAATCGCTTACTCATTCATTCAACAAACATTCGTGGAGCGCCGCCTGCTGTATGCTCTGAGCTGAAGAGCCCGGGCCGGGGGGCGGTCTGGGAGTTCAGAGACCCCCGCCAGTCCCTGTGGGTACCGAAAGGGAAACGCATGGGGGAGGGGGCAGGGCGGAGAGTCCCTGCATTATCTTGCTGGCCTACGTCCTCCTCTCCTGCGCCTTCGAATTACGGAACTTTAAACTGCTGGGAATTTCAGATGAGGCAAGCAAGGCCTTGGTCCCAAAGTTATTGAAACAACCCCCACCCTCCCAAGAGCTTTTAAAAAATTATTATTAGTAAGCCCCCCTCCCCCGCACGGCCGCGGCCCTCCGGGTGTTGCAACCCCGGCCTCTCGCCCAGCGGAGGCTGCCCGGCGTTTCCCAAAGACGCCTCCCGAGGGACCGAAGCTCCGGTGCCGCCCCGCGGGCCGCGGCGGCCTCCGGGTGGGGTGGCGGCGCGGGCGGAGGACGGGGCGGCCGAGGGAGCGCCCGGCACAGGGGGTGCCCCCGCCACCCCGAGCCCCGCGCCCGCCCCTGGGGCGCACAGCACCCGGCGCGCGGGAGCCGGAGCCGGAGCCGGAGCCGCGGCCGAGGGGGCGGGGCGGGGCCGAGGGGGCGGGGCGGGCACGCCGGCCCCGCCCCCCGGCGCTTTCCTCTCGCCGCACTTTAAAGCCTTCGCCTGCTTTTTCTTCTTTGCACAGAAGTCGCGCTCGGGCTGCCCGCGCGCTCGCAGCAGGAACCAGGCTCCAGGCGCTGGCGCCGGGGCCGCGGCAGGAGGCGAGTTCGCTCCCTGCGGCGGGCGCGGCCCGGGCGCCCCGGCCTCCTCGGCCCCGGAGAGCGGCGGCGGCGGCGGCGGCCTCCCTGGCGCGGTAGGCAGCGCCGGGCACGGGAGACCGGGCGGGTGGGGGTCCGGACGGGGATCGCGGCACTCGGGGACCGAGTGGTGGGCGCGGGGCCGGGCGCTGGGGGCCTGGTGGGTGAGGGTCCCGCTGGGGACCCGCTAGGGGGCCGCGGGGAACCCTTCTCTCGCCACAGGTCCTGGCCGAGGGGGCCAGGGCGCCGCCCAGAGCCGCTGCGGCTGCGGGCGCCTTGCGGGTCGCGGCGGCCCGGGGGTCCCACCTGCGGGGGCGAGACAAGGCGGGGGTCCCGGCGGCCGCGACCACTGTCGCGCCCGGGGTTGAGCCTCGGCTGCTGCAGACCCGGGGAGGGGACCCCGGGCGCGCGGCGGCCCCCACCGACTTCCAGGTGCCCCGGCGCCCCCGGGCTCCGTTCCCGCGGCTGTCCCCGCGGCCGAGGCGGGGGCGCTGACCTGCCCCTCCCACACGGGGGCAGCGCGACCCTGCTCCGCGAAGTTAGTTTCGCTTTTCCCGCCAGTCGGGAGCCGGATCTGCAGTGTGGCCCTACTGGCCCCCTCGGGGCTCCCCTGCCCTGCTCGCCGCGCCTCCCCCGGGGAGTCCGCCGGGGCGACACCCCGGGCGGCGCCTCCCTCTCCGCCATCCCGGAGCCGCCGCAGCTTCTCCCGGCAACCAGGGGGGAGCCGAGTGTTGTGTCAGCAGATCGATTGAAACAGAAAAACCAGAGCGGCCTGGGTCGGTCGGTGGCCCCGCGGGAAGGGTCAGCCCGCGGCCAGGGTGTGTGGGGACTTGGTAATTGTCCTGTTCGAGTTCAAGGCGAGGGCTCCGGGAATGCTCACTGGCCCCTGCCGCGCGGGCTTGCCCTGATGGGAGACTGCAAGTGAGTGTGTGAGTGAGTGTGCGGCTGGGTGTGAGGGGTCTGGCGACCGAGTGTCTGTGTGTCTCTGAGCCTGCCTGTGTGGGTGTGCCTGAGCGAGTCAGGGTGCTGCGTCTGTGTGTCTGTGTGAGATTACGTGTGCGTGCGGTGTGTGTTTCTGTGTCTGTGTGTGTCTCTGAGTGTTTCTGTGTGTCTGGGCATCAGTGAGTGCGTGCCTGGGGTGAGTGTGTATGGGGTGAGTGTGCATCTCTGCGTGTGTGTGTGTGTGTGTGCCTGGGGTGAGTGTGTGTGTGTTTATGGGGTGAGTGTGCATCTCTGCGAGTGTGTGTGTCTGAGTGTGTGCCTGGGGTGAGTGTATGTGTGTGTGTGTGTGTGCACCATCTAAGGTAACCTGGCCGTGGGGCTGCTGGTGACCGAGAGCTGCTGGTGACCGAGAGCTGCTTACCTTGACTTTCCTTGCTTGGTTCTTTCTCAGAAGTGGGCTGCTCAGACTGGTCGCCCTGCGGATGCTAGCTGGGGAGAACACAGGCTCCTTCTCCTTCCCTCTCCTCTTCTCTGAAAATGAACCGGGCGGATTGGGGGTGAGTTGGCAGGGGCTGCTTCCTGAGTGAGTAATATTTAATTAAACACTCCAGCCGGTAGCATCAGAAACTGATCATGAGCTGAGTTTTAACAGGTGGTGATGGTAAAAAACGCCATCCCGGGTGACTGCAGATCGGTGTCCTTGGCAGAATTCTCTGCTGGGGCAGGACAGCGCGGGAGGGGGCCCAGAGCTTCATCCCTGGTTGCTGGGTGTGAGGACAGCAAGCATCCCTTCTCGGCCCTGTTCCTTTCTGATACTCCCCCTCTGGGTGGTGGAAAGTGCTAGATTTAAGCACGAGGGGCATAGACAGGCTTCCCTCTGCTGAGGCATCACGGAGCTGAGGGAAGCCCTGTCTTACTTACAGGGCATCTATGTAGGCCAAGCTTTCCCTTCCCAGCAGAGGCCCGGAGAGGGTGGCTGACTTGCACACACTGCAGAGCCAGGCCTGTGGACGGTCTCCAGAGCCCTGGCTGTTGCCCCAGGTTTCTGCCTCTGGTGCTGAGGTCATGGGCCAGGCACCTCACGTCCCCCCAGCTGTAAGGTGATGGACTGGATTAGATCATTTTCAGCACTTCTTGTTCTCTTACTGCTTTTCCTTCTGCAGAGAGGGCTTTACCCAGGAGAGAGAGTTTGCCAGTGGGGAGGTGTGGAATGGCCCAGTGCAATAACTTTATAAATCCTTTTCTTTCCCAGCCTGGCTACCACCAGGGAAGCAGAATCAACCACAGTGGTTCTGACAGTCACGAACCAAGCAGGGGCAGACCTGGCTTCAGGGAGGTCGGGGCTATGGGGAGATGGTGGGTTCTGGGGGTTGTGCGGCTCTTAGGAAGGAGTGGTCCCACCGGGGGCCCTGGGTGATGTCACTGTGTTGCTGGGTGAGACTGCATTCCTTGGGCTGCTCTAGCAAGGTTGAAACCACCCTCCAGTGGGCTCCTGGGGCTGCCTCCTGAAACACTCTGGGCCCCTGGGCAATCAGCGTAGAGGTTTCGTTTCTCCTCTGGAGCCTGGGAACAGGATGGGGGGTGGGGAGGGTGAGCTGGTGGAGGTGAGTGCTGCCCCTGCTCACTGGGGACAGTGGAGACTATGCTCCCCTGGCTGCGCCTGGTCCCCTTCTTGGACCTTCCCCCTCCTGGGGTGAGCAGAGACTTGCCCACTGATGCGTTTTCACATTTAGCCAAACCTCCGATTCTATAGTGTTGAGAATTTTGTCCAGGAATTTCACACCAGTTCTTTGCAAGAAATAGCTTATGGCTCATGGGCATAATCCGTTTATGTTTTGGTGCCTGAGGAGTTTGAGAACGAGGATCTTTATCAGACAAAAGCACAGGGCAGGTGTAGATGGGCCTCTGTCCGCCTCGGGATGCGTAAGCCTGTCCCTCCCCGACAAGCCTGACTGATGAAATCCACGCTTTTATTTTGGACTTCCCACCTAGCGCTTTCCCTTTTCCCAGGTAGCTGATAGAGTGAGCCCCTCCTAATCTAAGAGTCAAAGTCCAGCTCATAGTCAGGTGCCAGGCGTGTCCTGCTGTGTGCTTCCCAGGCGTGACGTTGTTGGATGGTGGTGGTGGTGATAGTAGGAAATGTGCTAGTGCCAGGCTCTGATCTGAGTCCTTGAGACATTAACCCTTGTACTTTTCCTAAGAACCCGGGGCAGCGAGCAGGTTCTCCTTCCATCCCCCTCCTCCTGGGGCTGGAACGGCCAGCTACACGACTTGGCCAAAGTCTTGCTGCTACCGCCGGGGTGCAGAGCAGAACTCTGACCCTGATTTTGGTGCTTAAGCTCTCTTAGTTAGTACAGTGTGCCCCCCTCTATCCCCTTGACCTTTTCTTCAAGAAGCACGTGCTAATTTTTTTAATGAAAAATGCCTATTATTACGGAAAATTGCACATATATAGCAGGGCTGGGAGAAGGGTATAGGGTTCCCCCACTGGCTTCAAGTGTCCACGCATATACACACCCTCGCGCTCACACACCGCTGTATACACGCACGCACGTGTCCACACGCACGTGCACACACTCATGCTGGACTCTTCTGAACCAAACCTCAGACGTGGTATCAGGTCATCTGTAAGTACTCGCTAAGCATTTAAGCGAAATCTCAAGCCTCAGAGAGGTAGACTGATGCCATGGCGGGCAGGTTGGGTTAAGCGCACTCTGCCTGGCTGGACTTGAGGGTCCTTCCTGGCTGTGGCAAGGGGAGGATGGCTCACTGGGAGATCTGTCTTGCTGCTGCCGCCACCATCCCCCCCCAGAGTCTTCGGGAAGCTTCTTGCTTGTTTTGTGTTTTAAAGTTCTGTTCGTTGCTCAACATTACAAATAAATGAGTCCGCTGGTCATGAGACGGACCACATCAAGAACAGACCTAGGCTCCCTGCGGGCCTCCCTTGGAGATGGGGAGGAGGACCTGAAAGGCACAGCCCTGCTTTGCCCCTCATCGAGGCTGGGCCTTGGGTGGGCATGGGCATTCGAGATAGGGCCTGGGCGGCAGGGGATGTGGAAGTGGTTTGTAAACAAGCTTAAACCCAAGCTTAATCGTCTTGAAGTCCCCACAGTGCGGGTAACGGATGGAGGAACGTGTGGGCGCCTGCCACCCTCGGGAGGCGGTGGGTGATTTGGGCCCAAGACTCAGGGCATGTGGGACGTAAATGCCACGGCAGGGTTGGGGGTGGGGGGATCCAGGATCTACCTGGTGACAAGTCTTGACAGTTGCCCCAGCTGTGAAGAGCCCTTGCCAGACAGGCTGCTTGTGGCCACACAGCTCCTGGCTCTGCTTTCAGGCCTGCGATTATTAAAAATGTTTCTTTGTGTCCTGCTGCATCTGTTTCCCACTGGTTGGGCTGGAGGCTGGCGGCGCTTTCAAGGTGGAATCCACAGGTTGGGTAACTATTTGGACACGGGGTGTGAAGAACTGCAAATGTCTGGGAGCCTCCTGGCCAGTTTGGGGGTCTGAGTGGATGGTGACCCTAGAGAGAGGGCTGGGGGCCAGGGGCATGGAGGTGCCTTGAGCCTCTCCCAGGTAGAAATGGTCTGTGGATGTGTCCAGATGGCAGCTAGGCCAGGGGCTCTAGAGAGAAGCCTGGGCTGGAGACAGAAACTTTGGAACCTTCTTTCCAAGGGGGTCAGCAGAAGAGCATCGGGCATGAGATGAGGCGTGCCCGGGAATAGAACCCTTGTTCTGGCATTTTCATCTAGA